>NW_027517034.1:0-49447 GCF_048772815.1 Callospermophilus lateralis | reverse complement strand
GTTTCGTTCTAATAGGTTGAAGCATTCGTTTGCAGGAACAGTTTAAATTTTTAGGTTTCACTCTGTTTTGTCCTATATTGACAGATGCAGTTCGAACTCTAAATCAAACACGGTTTGTGCTAGCTTCTTGAAACTTGACAAAATACTGTAGTTCTACGTTCTATCTCTAAGGTTTGTTTCCTCTTGATGTAGCCTAATGCAGGGACTGGCGAATAACACTTTTATTGAAAGGGGTTGCCAAACTTCCCAAAACTAGAGTCTTCTGAAATCTCAACATATATTTTTTTATCCAATCTTCATGATACTTTCGAGTAATGATCAGTACACCAATCCCACTTGGATGCTCAAGTTTCCTTCTCCTACGTTGAAGCATTCGTTTGCAGTAACAGTTTGAATTTTTAGGTTTCATTCTGCTTTCTCCTATATATTGACAAATGTAGTTCAAACTCTAAATCATACACGGTTTGGGCTAGCTTCTTGAAACTTGACACAATAAAGTAGTTCTACATTCTATCCCTAAGGTTTGTTTCCTCTTGATGTAGCCTTCAGCACAGACTGGCGAATAACACTTTCAATGAGGGGGGTTGTTAGGCTGCCAAAAAAACTAGAGTCTCCTGAAATCTCAACACATATTTTTTTCCGACCTTAATGATACTTTCAAGTAATGAGCAGTACACCATCAAACTTGGATGCCCAAGTTTCCTTCTCCTAGGTTGATGCATTCGTTTGCAGTAACAGTTTGAATTTCTAGGTTTCACTCTGTTTTCTCCTATATTGACAGATGCAGCTAGAACTCTAAATCAAACACGGTTTGTGCTAGCTTCTTGAAACTTGACACAATAAAGTAGTTCTACGTTCTATCTCTAAGGTTTGTTTCCTCTTGATGTAGCCTAATGCAGGGACTGGCGAATAACACTGATATTGAAAGGGGTTGCCAAAGTTTCAAAAAACTAGAGTCTCCTGAAATCTCAACATATATTTTTTTCATCCAATCTTCATGATACATTCAAGTAATGATCAGTACACCATTCCCACTTGGATGCCCAAGTTTTGTTCTTCTAGGTTGAAGCATTCGTTTGCAGGAACAGTTTGAATTTTTAGGTTTCACTCTGTTTTCTCCTATATTGACAGATGCAGTTAGAACTTTAAATCAAACACGGTTTGTGCTAGCTACTTGAAACATGACACAATAAAGTAGTTCTACGTTCTATCCCTAAGGTTTGTTTCCTCTTGATGTACCCTTAAGCAGAGACTGGCGAATAACACATTCAATGAAATGCGTTGTTAGGCTGCCAAAAACTACAGTCTCCTGAAATCTCATCATATATTTTTTCTTCCGACCTTCATGATACTTTCAAGTAATGAGCAGTGCACCAATCAAACTTGGATGCCCAAGTTTCGTTTGCAGAACAGTTTGAATTTTTAGGTTTCACTCTGTTTTGTCCTATATTGACAGATGCAGTTCGAACTCTAAATCAAACACGGTTTGTGCTAGCTTCTTGAAACTTGACAAAATACTGTAGTTCTTCGTTCTATCTCTAAAGTTTGTTTCCTCTTGATGTAGCCTAATGCAGTTACTGGCGAATAACACTTTTAATGAAGGGGTTGCCAAACTTCCCAAAACTAGAGTCTTCTGAAATCTCAACATATATTTTTGCATCCAATCTTCATGATAGTTTCAAGTAATGATCAGTACACCAATCCCACTTGAATGCTCAAGTTTCATTTTCCTACGTTGAAGCATTCGTTTGCAGTAACAGTTTGAATTTTTAGGTTTCACTGTTTTCTCCTATATTGACAAATGTAGTTCAAACTCTAAATCATAACGGTTTGGGCTAGCTTCTTGAAACTTGACACAATAAAGTAGTTCTACATTCTATCCCTAAGGTTTGTTCCTCTTGATGTAGCCTTCAGCACAGACTGGCGAATAACACTTTCAATGAAAGGCGTTGTTAGGCTGCCAAAAAAACTAGAGTCTCCTGAAATCTCAACACATATTTTTTTTCCGAACTTAATGATACTTTCAAGTAATGAGCAGTACACCAATCAAACTTGGATGCCCAAGTTTCGTTCCCCTAGGTTGATGCATTCGTTTGCAGTTACAGTTTGAATTCCTAGGTTTCACTCTGTTTTCTCCTATATTGACAGATGCAGCTAGAACTCTAAATCAAACACGGTTTGTGCTAGCTTCTTGAAACTTGACACAATAAAGTAGTTTTACGTTCTATCTCTAAGGTTTGTTTCCTCTTGATGTAGCCTAATGCAGGGACTGGCGAATAACACTGATAGTGAAAGGGGTTGCCAAACTTTCAAAAACTAGAATCTCCTGAAATCTCAACATATATTTTTTCATCCCATCTTCATGATACATTCAAGTAATGATCAGTACACCATTCCCACTTGGATGCCCAAGTTTTGTTCTTCTAGGTTGAAGCATTCGTTTGCAGGAACAGTTTGAATTTTTAGGTTTCACTCTGTTTTCTCCTATATTGACAGATGCATTTAGAACTTTAAATCAAACACGGTTTGTGCTAGCTACTTGAAACATGACACAATAAAGTAGTTGTACGTTCTATCCCTAAGGTTTGTTTCCTCTTGATGTAGCCTTAAGCAGAGACTGGCGAATAACACATTCAATGAAAGGCGTTGTTAGGCTGCCAAAAAACTACAGTCTCCTGAAATCTCATCATATATTTTTTCTTCCGACCTTCATGATACTTTCAAGTAATGAGCAGTGCACCAATCAAACTTGGATGCCCAAGTTTCGTTCTCCTAGGTTGAAGCATTCGTTTGCAGGAACAGTTTGAATTTTTAGGTTTCACTCTGTTTTGTAGTATATTGACAGATGCAGTTCGAACTCTAAATCAAACACGGTTTGTGCTAGCTTCTTGAAACTTGACAAAATACTGTAGTTCTACGTTCTATCTCTAAGGTTTGTTTCCTCTTCATGTAGCCTAATGCAGGGACTGGCGAACAACACTTTTATTGAAGGGGTTGCCAAACTTCCCAAAACTAGAGTCTTCTGAAATCTCAACATATATTTTTTTATCCAATCTTCATGATACTTTCGAGTAATGATCAGTACACCAATCCCACTTGGATGCTCAAGTTTCATTCTCCTACGTTGAAGCATTCGTTTGCAGTAACAGTTTGAATTTTTAGGTTTCATTCTGCTTTCTCCTATATTGACAAATGTAGTTCAAACTCGAAATCATACACGGTTTGGGCTAGCTTCTTGAAACTTGACACAATAAAGTAGTTCTACATTCTATCCCTAAGGTTTGTTTCCTCTTGATGTAGCCTTCAGCACAGACTGGCGAATAACACTTTCAATGAAAGGCGTTGTTAGGCTGCCAAAAAACTAGAGTCTCCTGAAATCTCACACATATTTTTTTCCGACCTTAATGATACTTTCAAGTAATGAGCAGTACACCAATCAAACTTTCATGCCCAAGTTTCGTTCTCCTAGGTTGATGCATTCATTTGCAGTAACAGTTTGAATTTCTAGGTTTCACTCTGTTTTCTCCTATATTGACAGATGCAGCTAGAACTCTAAATCAAACACAGTTTGTGCTAGCTTCTTGAAACTTGACACAATAAAGTAGTTCTACGTTCTATCTCTAAGGTTTGTTTCCTCTTGATGTAGCCTAATGCAGGGACTGGCGAATAACACTTATATTGAAAGGGGTTCCCAAACTTTCAAAAAACTAGAGTCTCCTGAAATCTCAACATATATTTTTTCATCCAATCTTCATGATATATTCAAGTAATGATCAGTACAGCATTCCCACTTGGATGCCCAAGTTTTGTTCTTCTAGGTTGAAGCATTCGTTTGCAGGAACAGTTTGAATTTTTAGGTTTCACTCTGTTTTCTCCTATATTGACAGATGCAGTTAGAACTTTAAAATCAAACACGGTTTGTGCTAGCTACTTGAAACATGACACAATAAAGTAGTTCTACGTTCTATTCCCTAAGGTTTGTTTCCTCTTGATGTACCCTTAAGCAGAGACTGGCGAATAACACATTCAATGAAAGGCGTTGTTAGGCTGCCAGAAAACTACAGTCTCCTGAAATCTCATCATATATTTTTTCTTCCGACCTTCATGATACTTTCAAGTAAGAGCAGTGCACCAATCAAACTTGGATGCCCAAGTTTCGTTCTCCCTAAGTTGAAGCATTCGTTTGCAGGAACAGTTTGTATTTTTAGGTTTCACTCTGTTTTGTCCTATATTGACAGATGCAGTTCGAACTCTAAATCAAACACGGTTTGTGCTAGCTTCTTGAAACTTGACAAAATACTGTAGTTCTACGTTCTATCTCTAAGGTTTGTTTCCTCTTGATGTAGCCTAATGCAGGGACTGGCGAATAACACTTTTATTGAAAGGGGTTGCCAAACTTCCCAAAACTAGAGTCTTCTGAAATCTCAACATATATTTTTTTATCCAATCTTCATGATACTTTCGAGTAAATGATCAGTACACCAATCCCACTTGGATGCTCAAGTTTCCTTCTCCTACGTTGAAGCATTCGTTTGCAGTAACAGTTTGAATTTTTAGGTTTCATTCTGCTTTCTCCTATATGACAAATGTAGTTCAAACTCTAAATCATACACGGTTTGGGCTAGCTTCTTGAAACTTGACACAATAAAGTAGTTCTACATTCTATCCCTAAGGTTTGTTTCCTCTTGATGTAGCCTTCAGCACAGACTGGCGAATAACACTTTCAATGAAAGGCGTTGTTAGGCTGCCAAAAAACTAGAGTCTCCTGAAATCTCAACACATATTTTTTTCCGACCTTAATGATACTTTCAAGTAATGAGCAGTACACCAATCAAACTTGGATGCCTAAGTTTCGTTCTCCTAGGTTGATGCATTCGTTTGGCAGTAACAGTTTGAATTTCTAGGTTTCACTCTGTTTTCTCCTATATTGACAGATGCAGCTAGAACTCTAAATCAAACACGGTTGTGCTAGCTTCTTGAAACTTGACACAATAAAGTAGTTTTACGTTCTATCTCTAAGGTTTGTTTCCTCTTGATGTAGCCTAATGCAGGGACTGGCGAATAACACTGATAGTGAAAGGGGTTGCCAAACTTTCAAAAACTAGAGTCTCCTGAAATCTCAACATATATTTTTTCATCCAATCTTCATGATACATTCAAGTAATGATCAGTACACCATTCCCACTTGGATGCCCAAGTTTTGTTCTTCTAGGTTGAAGCATTCGTTTGCAGGAAGAGTTTGAATTTTTAGGTTTCACTCTGTTTTCTCCTATATTGACAGATGCAGTTAGAACTTTAAATCAAACACGGTTTGTGCTAGCTACTTGAAACATGACACAATAAAGTAGTTCTACGTTCTATCCCTAAGGTTTGTTTCCTCTTGATGTAGCCTTAAGCAGAGACTGGCGAATAACACATTTCAATGAAAGGCGTTGTTAGGCTGCCAAAAAACTACAGTCTCCTGAAATCTCATCATATATTTTTTCTTCCGACCTTCATGATACTTTCAAGTAATGAGCAGTGCACCAATCAAACTTGGATGCCCAAGTTTCGTTCTCCTAGGTTGAAGCATTCGTTTGCAGGAACAGTTTGAATTTTTAGGTTTCACTCTGTTTTGTCCTATATTGACAGATGCAGTTCGAACTCTAAATCAAACACGGTTTGTGCTAGCTTCTTGAAACTGACAAAATACTGTAGTTCTACGTTCTATCTCTAAGGTTTGTTTCCTCTTGATGTAGCCTAATGCAGGGACTGGCGAACAACACTTTTATTGAAAGGGGTTGCCAAACTTCCCAAAACTAGAGTCTTCTGAAATCTCAACATATATTTTTTATCCAATCTTCATGATACTTTCGAGTAATGATCAGTACACCAATCCCACTTGGATGCTCAAGTTTCATTCTCCTACGTTGAAGCATTCGTTTGCAGTAACAGTTTGAATTTTTAGGTTTCATTCTGCTTTCTCCTATATTGACAAATGTAGTTCAAACTCGAAATCATACACGGTTTGGGCTAGCTTCTTGAAACTTGACACAATAAAGTAGTTCTACATTCTATCCCTAAGGTTTGTTTCCTCTTGATGTAGCCTTCAGCACAGACTGGCGAATAACACTTTCAATGAAAGGCGTTGTTAGGCTGCCAAAAAACTAGAGTCTCCTGAAATCTCAACACATATTTTTTTCCGACCTTAATGATACTTTCAAGTAATGAGCAGTACACCAATCAAACTTGGATGCCCAAGTTTCGTTCTCCTAGGTTGATGCATTCGTTTGCAGTAACAGTTTGAATTCTAGGTTTCACTCTGTTTTCTCCTATATTGACAGATGCAGCTAGAACTCTAAATCAAACACAGTTTGTGCTAGCTTCTTGAAACTTGACACAATAAAGTAGTTCTACGTTCTATCTCTAAGGTTTGTTTCCTCTTGATGTAGCCTAATGCAGGGACTGGCGAATAACACTTATATTGAAAGGGGTTCCCAAACTTTCAAAAAACTAGAGTCTCCTGAAATCTCAACATATATTTTTTCATCCAATCTTCATGATATATTCAAGTAATGATCAGTACAGCATTCCCACTTGGATGCCCAGTTTTGTTTTCTAGGTTGAAGCATTCGTTTGCAGGAACAGTTTGAATTTTTAGGTTTCACTCTGTTTTCTCCTATATTGACAGATGCAGTTAGAACTTTAAATCAAACACGGTTTGTGCTAGCTACTTGAAACATGACACAATAAGTAGTTCTACGTTCTATCCCTAAGGTTTGTTTCCTCTTGATGTACCCTTAAGCAGAGACTGGCGAATAACACAGTCAATGAAAGGCGTTGTTAGGCTGCCCAAAAACTACAGTCTCCTGAAATCTCATCATATATTTTTTCTTCCGACCTTCATGATACTTTCAAGTAATGAGCAGTGCACCAATCAAACTTGGATGCCGAAGTTTCGTTCTCCTAGGTTGAAGCATTCGTTTGCAGGAACAGTTTGAATTTTTAGGTTTCAGTCTGTTTTGTCCTATATTGACAGATGCAGTTCGAACTCTAAATCAACACGGTTTGTGCTAGCTTCTTGAAACTTGGACAAAATACTGTAGTTCTATGTTCTATCTCTAAGGTTTGTTTCCTCTTGATGTAGCCTAATGCAGTTACTGGGGAATAACACTTTTATTGAAAGGGGTTGCCAAACTTCCAAAAACTAGAGTCTTCTGAAATCTCAACATATATTTTTGCATCCAATCTTCATGATACTTTCAAGTAATGATCAGTACACCAATCCACTTGGATGCTCAAGTTTCATTCTCCTACGTTGAAGCATTCGTTTGCAGTAACAGTTTGAATTTTTAGGTTCACTGTTTTCTCCTATATTGACAAATGTAGTTCAACTCTAAATCATACACGGTTTGGGCTAGCTTCTTGAAACTTTACACAATAAAGTAGTTCTACATTCTATCCCTAAGGTTTGTTTCCTCTTGATGTAGCCTTCAGCACAGACTGGCGAATAACACTTTCAATGAAAGGCGTTGTTAGGCTGCCAAAAAACTAGAGTCTCCTGAAATCTCAACACATATTTTTTTTCCGACCTTAATGATACTTTCAAGTAATGAGCAGTACACCAATCAAACTTGGATGCCCAAGTTTCGTTCTCCTAGGTTGATGCATTCGTTTGCAGTAACAGTTTGAATTTCTAGGTTTCACTCTGTTTTCTCCTATATTGACAGATGCAGCTAGAACTCTAAATCAAACACGGTTTGTGCTAGCTTCTTGAAACTTGACACAATAAAGTAGTTCTACGTTCTATCTCTAAGGTTTGTGTCTCTTGATGTAGCCTAATGCAGGGACTGGCGAATAACACTTATATTGAAAGGGGTTGCCAAAGTTTCAAAAAACTAGAGTCTCCTGAAATCTCAACATATATTTTTTCATCCAATCTTCATGATACATTCAAGTAATGATCAGTACACCATTCCCACTTGGATGCCCAAGTTTTGTTCTTCTAGGTTGAAGCATTCGTTTGCAGGAACAGTTTGAATTTTTAGGTTTCACTCTGTTTTCTCCAATATTGACAGATGCAGTTAGAACTTTAAATCAAACACGGTTTGTGCTAGCTACTTGAAACATGACACAATAAAGTAGTTCTACGTTCTATCCCTAAGTTTGTTTCCTCTTGATGTACCCTTAAGCAGATACTGGCGAATAACACATTAAATGAAGGGCGTTGTTAGGCTGCCAAAAAACTACATTCTCCTGAAATCTCATCATATATTTTTTCTTCCGACCTTCATGATACTTTCAAGTAATGAGCAGTGCACCAATCAAACTTGGATGCCCAAGTTTCGTTCTCCTAGGTTGAAGCATTCGTTTGCAGGAACAGTTTAAATTTTTAGGTTTCACTCTGTTTTGTCCTATATTGACAGATGCAGTTCGAACTCTAAATCAAACACGGTTTGTGCTAGCTTCTTGAAACTTGACAAAATACTGTAGTTCTACGTTCTATCTCTAAGGTTTGTTTTCCTCTTGATGTAGCCTAATGCAGGGACTGGCGAATAACACTTTTATTGAAAGGGGTTGCCAAACTTCCCAAAACTAGAGTCTTCTGAAATCTCAACATATATTTTTTATCCAATCTTCATGATACTTTCAAGTAATGATCAGTACACCAATCCCACTTGGATGCTCAAGTTTCCTTCTCCTACGTTGAAGCATTCGTTTGCAGTAACAGTTTGAATTTTTAGGTTTCATTCTGCTTTCTCCTATATTGACAAATGTAGTTCAAACTCTAAATCATACACGGTTTGGGCTAGCTTCTTGAAACTTGACACAATAAAGTAGTTCTACATTCTATCCCTAAGGTTTGTTTCCTCTTGATGTAGCCTTCAGCACAGACTGGCGAATAACACTTTCAATGAAAGGCGTTGTTAGGCTGCCAAAAAACTAGAGTCTCCTGAAATCTCAACACATATTTTTTTCCGACCTTAATGATACTTTCAAGTAATGAGCAGTACACCAATCAAACTTGGATGCCCAAGTTTCGTTCTCCTAGGTTGATGCATTCGTTTGCAGTAACAGTTTGAATTTCTAGGTTTCACTCTGTTTTCTCCTATATTGACAGATGCAGCTAGAACTCTAAATCAAACACGGTTTGTGCTAGCTTCTTGAAACTTGACACAATAAAGTAGTTCTACGTTCTATCTCTAAGGTTTGTTTCCTCTTGATGTAGCCTAATGCAGGGACTGGCGATAACACTTATATTGAAAGGGGTTGCCAAACTTTCAAAAAACTAGAGTCTCCTGAAATCTCAACATATATTTTTTCATCCAATCTTCATGATACATTCAAGTAATGATCAGTACACCATTCCCACTTGGATGCCCAAGTTTTGTTCTTCTAGGTTGAAGCATTCGTTTGCAGGAACAGTTTGAATTTTTAGGTTTCACTCTGTTTTCTCCTATATTGACAGATGCAGTTAGAACTTTAAATCAAACACGGTTTGTGCTAGCTACTTGAAACATGACACAATAAAGTAGTTCTACGTTCTATCCCTAAGGTTTGTTTCCTCTTGATGTAGCATTAAGCAGAGACTGGCGAATAACACATTCAATGAAAGGCGTTGTTAGGCTGCCAGAAAACTACAGTCTCCTGAAATCTCATCATATATTTTTCTTCCGACCTTCATGATACTTCAAGTAATGAGCAGTGCACCAATCAAACTTGGATGCCCAAGTTTCGTTCTCCTAGGTTGAAGCATTCGTTTGCAGGAACAGTTTGTATTTTTAGGTTTCACTCTGTTTTGTCCTATATTGACAGATGCAGTTCGAACTCTAAATCAAACACGGTTTCTGCTAGCTTCTTGAAACTTGACAAAATACTGTAGTTCTACGTTCTATCTCTAAGGTTTGTTTCCTCTTGATGTAGCCTAATGCAGGGACTGGCGAATAACACTTTTATTGAAAGGGGTTGCCAAACTTCCCAAAACTAGAGTCTTATGAAATCTCAACATATATTTTTTTATCCAATCTTCATGATACTTTCGAGTAATGATCAGTACACCAATCCCACTTGGATGCTCAAGTTTCCTTCTCCTACCTTGAAGCATTCGTTTGCAGTAACAGTTTGAATTTTTAGGTTTCATTCTGCTTTCTCCTATATTGACAAATGTAGTTCAAACTCTAAATCATACACGGTTTGGGCTAGCTTCTTGAAACTTGACACAATAAAGTAGTTCTACATTCTATCCCTAAGGTTTGTTTCCTCTTGATGTAGCCTTCAGCACAGACTGGCGAATAACACTTTCAATGAAAGGCGTTGTTAGGCTGCCAAAAAACTAGAGTCTCCTGAAATCTCAACACATATTTTTTTTCCGACCTTAATGATACTTTCAAGTAATGAGCAGTACACCAATCAAACTTGGATGCCCAAGTTTCGTTCTCCTAGGTTGATGCATTCGTTTGCAGTAACAGTTTGAATTTCTAGGTTTCACTCTGTTTTCTCCTATATTGACAGATGCAGCTAGAACTCTAAATCAAACACGGTTTGTGCTAGCTTCTTGAAACTTGACACAATAAAGTAGTTCTACGTTCTATCTCTAAGGTTTGTTTCCTCTTGATGTAGCCTAATGCAGGGACTGGCGAATAACACTGATATTGAAAGGGGTTGCCAAACTTTCAAAAAACTAGAGTCTCCTGAAATCTCAAGATATATTTTTTCATCCAATCTTCATGATACATTCAAGTAATGATCAGTACACCCATTCCCACTTGGATGCCCAAGTTTTGTTCTTCTAGGTTGAAGCATTCGTTTGCAGGAACAGTTTGAATTTTTAGGTTTCACTCTGTTTTCTCCTATATTGACAGATGCAGTTAGAACTTTAAATCAAACACGGTTTGTGCTAGCTACTTGAAACATGACACAATAAAGTAGTTCTACGTTCTATCCCTAAGGTTTGTTTCCTCTTGATGTACCCTTAAGCAGAGACTGGCGAATAACACATTCAATGAAAGGCGTTGTTAGGCTGCCAAAAAACTACAGTCTCCTGAAATCTCATCATATATTTTTTCTTCCGACCTTCATGATACTTTCAAGTAATGAGCAGTGCACCAATCAAACTTGGATGCCCAAGTTTCGTTCTCCTAGGTTGAAGCATTCGTTTGCAGGAACAGTTTGAATTTTTAGGTTTCACTCTGTTTTGTCCTATATTGACAGATGCAGTTCGAACTCTAAATCAAACACGGTTTGTGCTAGCTTCTTGAAACTTGACAAAATACTGTAGTTCTACGTTCTATCTCTAAGGTTTGTTTCCTCTTGATGTAGCCTAATGCAGGGACTGGCGAATAACACTTTTATTGAAAGGGGTTGCCAAACGTCCCAAAACTAGAGTCTTCTGAAATCTCAACATATATTTTTTTATCCAATCTTCATGATACTTTCGAGTAATGATCAGTACACCAATCCCACTTGGATGCTCAAGTTTCCTTCTCCTACGTTGAAGCATTCGTTTGCAGTAACAGTTTGAATTTTTAGGTTTCATTCTGCTTTCTCCTATATTGACAAATGTAGTTCAAACTCTAAATCATACACGGTTTGGGCTAGCTTCTTGAAACTTGACACAATAAAGTAGTTCTACATTCTATCCCTAAGGTTTGTTTCCTCTTGATGGAGCCTTCAGCACAGACTGGCGAATAACACTTTCCATGAAAGGCGTTGTTAGGCTGCCAAAAAATTAGAGTCTCCTGAAATCTCAACACATATTTTTTTCCGACCTTAATGATACTTTCAAGTAATGAGCAGTACACCAATCAAACTTGGATGCCCAAGTTTCGTTTTCCTAGGTTCATGCATTCGTTGCAGTTACAGTTTGAATTTCTAGGTTTCACTCTGTTTTCTCCTATATTGACAGATGCAGCTAGAACTCTAAATCAAACACGGTTTGTGCTAGCTTCTTGAAACTTGACACAATAAAGTAGTTCTACGTTCTATCTCTAAGGTTTGTTTCCTCTTGATGTAGCCTAATGCAGGGACTGGCGAATAACACTTATATTGAAAGGGGTTGCCAAACTTTCAAAAAACTAGAGTCTCCTGAAATCTCAACATATATTTTTTCATCCAATCTTCATGATACATTCAAGTAATGATCAGTACACCATTCCCACTTGGATGCCCAAGTTTTGTTCTTCTAGGTTGAAGCATTCGTTTGCAGGAACAGTTTGAATTTTTAGGTTTCACTCTGTTTTCTCCTATATTGACAGATGCAGTTAGAACTTTAAATCAAACACGGTTTGTGCTAGCTACTTGAAACATGACACAATAAAGTAGTTCTACGTTCTATCCCTAAGGTTTGTTTCCTCTTGATGTAGCCTTAAGCAGAGACTGGCGAATAACACATTCAATGAAAGGCGTTGTTAGGCTGCCAAAAAACTACAGTCTCCTGAAATCTCATCATATATTTTTTCTTCCGACCTTCATGATACTTTCAAGTAATGAGCAGTGCACCAATCAAACTTGGATGCCCAAGTTTCGTTCTCCTAGGTTGAAGCATTCGTTTGCAGGAACAGTTTGAATTTTTAGGTTTCACTCTGTTTTGTCCTATATTGACAGATGCAGTTCGAACTCTAAATCAAACACGGTTTGTGCTAGCTTCTTGAAACTTGACAAAATACTGTAGTTCTACGTTCTATCTCTAAGGTTTGTTTCCTCTTGATGTAGCCTAATGCAGGGACTGGCGAATAACAATTTTATTGAAAGGGGTTGCCAAACTTCCCAAAACTAGAGTCTTCTGAAATCTCAACATATATTTTTTTATCCAATCTTCATGATACTTTCGAGTAATGATCAGTACACCAATCCCACTTGGATGCTCAAGTTTCCTTCTCCTACGTTGAAGCATTCGTTTGCAGTAACAGTTTGAATTTTTAGGTTTCATTCTGCTTTCTCCTATATTGACAAATGTAGTTCAAACTCTAAATCATACACGGTTTGGGCTAGCTTCTTGAAACTTGACACAATAAAGTAGTTCTACATTCTATCCCTAAGGTTTGTTTCCTCTTGATGTAGCCTTCAGCACAGACTGGCGAATAACACTTTCAATGAAAGGCGTTGTTAGGCTGCCAAAAAACTAGAGTCTCCTGAAATCTCAACACATATTTTTTTCCCGACCTTAATGATACTTTCAAGTAATGAGCAGTACACCAATCAAACTTGGATGCCCAAGTTTCGTTCTCCTAGGTTGATGCATTCGTTTGCAGTAACAGTTTGAATTTCTAGGTTTCACTCTGTTTTCTCCTATATTGACAGATGCAGCTAGAACTCTAAATCAAACACGGTTTGTGCTAGCTTCTTGAAACTTGACACAATAAAGTAGTTCTACGTTCTATCTCTAAGGTTTGTTTCCTCTTGATGTAGCCTAATGCAGGGACTGGCGAATAACACTTATATTGAAAGGGGTTGCCAAACTTTCAAAAAACTAGAGTCTCCTGAAATCTCAACATATATTTTTTCATCCAATCTTCATGATACATTCAAGTAATGATCAGTACACCATTCCCACTTGGATGCCCAAGTTTTGTTCTTCTAGGTTGAAGCATTCGTTTGCAGGAACAGTTTGAATTTTTAGGTTTCACTCTGTTTTCTCCTATATTGACAGATGCAGTTAGAACTTTAAATCAAACACGGTTTGTGCTAGCTACTTGAAACATGACACAATAAAGTAGTTCTACGTTCTATCCCTAAGGTTTGTTTCCTCTTGATGTAGCATTAAGCAGAGACTGGCGAATAACACATTCAATGAAAGGCGTTGTTAGGCTGCCAGAAAACTACAGTCTCCTGAAATCTCATCATATATTTTTTCTTCCGACCTTCATGATACTTTCAAGTAATGAGCAGTGCACCAATCAAACTTGGATGCCCAAGTTTCGTTCTCCTAGGTTGAAGCATTCGTTTGCAGGAACAGTTTGTATTTTTAGGTTTCACTCTGTTTTGTCCTATATTGACAGATGCAGTTCGAACTCTAAATCAAACACGGTTTCTGCTAGCTTCTTGAAACTTGACAAAATACTGTAGTTCTACGTTCTATCTCTAAGGTTTGTTTCCTCTTGATGTAGCCTAATGCAGGGACTGGCGAATAACACTTTTATTGAAAGGGGTTGCCAAACTTCCCAAAACTAGAGTCTTATGAAATCTCAACATATATTTTTTTATCCAATCTTCATGATACTTTCGAGTAATGATCAGTACACCAATCCCACTTGGATGCTCAAGTTTCCTTCTCCTACCTTGAAGCATTCGTTTGCAGTAACAGTTTGAATTTTTAGGTTTCATTCTGCTTTCTCCTATATTGACAAATGTAGTTCAAACTCTAAATCATACACGGTTTGGGCTAGCTTCTTGAAACTTGACACAATAAAGTAGTTCTACATTCTATCCCTAAGGTTTGTTTCCTCTTGATGTAGCCTTCAGCACAGACTGGCGAATAACACTTTCAATGAAAGGCGTTGTTAGGCTGCCAAAAAACTAGAGTCTCCTGAAATCTCAACACATATTTTTTTCCGACCTTAATGATACTTTCAAGTAATGAGCAGTACACCAATCAAACTTGGATGCCCAAGTTTCGTTCTCCTAGGTTGATGCATTCGTTTGCAGTAACAGTTTGAATTTCTAGGTTTCACTCTGTTTTCTCCTATATTGACAGATGCAGCTAGAACTCTAAATCAAACACGGTTTGTGCTAGCTTCTTGAAACTTGACACAATAAAGTAGTTCTACGTTCTATCTCTAAGGTTTGTTTCCTCTTGATGTAGCCTAATGCAGGGACTGGCGAATAACACTTATATTGAAAGGGGTTGCCAAACTTTCAAAAAACTAGAGTCTCCTGAAATCTCAACATATATTTTTTCATCCAATCTTCATGATACATTCAAGTAATGATCAGTACACCATTCCCACTTGGATGCCCAAGTTTTGTTCTTCTAGGTTGAAGCATTCGTTTGCAGGAACAGTTTGAATTTTTAGGTTTCACTCTGTTTTCTCCTATATTGACAGATGCAGTTAGAACTTTAAATCAAACACGGTTTGTGCTAGCTACTTGAAACATGACACAATAAAGTAGTTCTACGTTCTATCCCTAAGGTTTGTTTCCTCTTGATGTAGCATTAAGCAGAGACTGGCGAATAACACATTCAATGAAAGGCGTTGTTAGGCTGCCAGAAAACTACAGTCTCCTGAAATCTCATCATATATTTTTTCTTCCGACCTTCATGATACTTTCAAGTAATGAGCAGTGCACCAATCAAACTTGGATGCCCAAGTTTCGTTCTCCTAGGTTGAAGCATTCGTTTGCAGGAACAGTTTGTATTTTTAGGTTTCACTCTGTTTTGTCCTATATTGACAGATGCAGTTCGAACTCTAAATCAAACACGGTTTGTGCTAGCTTCTTGAAACTTGACAAAATACTGTAGTTCTACGTTCTATCTCTAAGGTTTGTTTCCTCTTGATGTAGCCTAATGCAGGGACTGGCGAATAACACTTTTATTGAAAGGGGTTGCCAAACTTCCCAAAACTAGAGTCTTCTGAAATCTCAACATATATTTTTTTATCCAATCTTCATGATACTTTCGAGTAATGATCAGTACACCAATCCCACTTGGATGCTCAAGTTTCCTTCTCCTACCTTGAAGCATTCGTTTGCAGTAACAGTTTGAATTTTTAGGTTTCATTCTGCTTTCTCCTATATTGACAAATGTAGTTCAAACTCTAAATCATACACGGTTTGGGCTAGCTTCTTGAAACTTGACACAATAAAGTAGTTCTACATTCTATCCCTAAGGTTTGTTTCCTCTTGATGTAGCCTTCAGCACAGACTGGCGAATAACACTTTCAATGAAAGGCGTTGTTAGGCTGCCAAAAAACTAGAGTCTCCTGAAATCTCAACACATATTTTTTTCCGACCTTAATGATACTTTCAAGTAATGAGCAGTACACCAATCAAACTTGGATGCCCAAGTTTCGTTCTCCTAGGTTGATGCATTCGTTTGCAGTAACAGTTTGAATTTCTAGGTTTCACTCTGTTTTCTCCTATATTGACAGATGCAGCTAGAACTCTAAATCAAACACGGTTTGTGCTAGCTTCTTGAAACTTGACACAATAAAGTAGTTCTACGTTCTATCTCTAAGGTTTGTTTCCTCTTGATGTAGCCTAATGCAGGGACTGGCGAATAACACTGATATTGAAAGGGGTTGCCAAACTTTCAAAAAACTAGAGTCTCCTGAAATCTCAAGATATATTTTTTCATCCAATCTTCATGATACATTCAAGTAATGATCAGTACACCATTCCCACTTGGATGCCCAAGTTTTGTTCTTCTAGGTTGAAGCATTCGTTTGCAGGAACAGTTTGAATTTTTAGGTTTCACTCTGTTTTCTCCTATATTGACAGATGCAGTTAGAACTTTAAATCAAACACGGTTTGTGCTAGCTACTTGAAACATGACACAATAAAGTAGTTCTACGTTCTATCCCTAAGGTTTGTTTCCTCTTGATGTAGCCTTAAGCAGAGACTGGCGAATAACACATTCAATGAAAGGCGTTGTTAGGCTGCCAAAAAACTACAGTCTCCTGAAATCTCATCATATATTTTTTCTTCCGACCTTCATGATACTTTCAAGTAATGAGCAGTGCACCAATGAAACTTGGATGCCCAAGTTTCGTTCTCCTAGGTTGAAGCATTCGTTTGCAGGAACAGTTTGAATTTTTAGGTTTCACTCTGTTTTGTCCTATATTGACAGATGCAGTTCGAACTCTAAATCAAACACGGTTTGTGCTAGCTTCTTGAAACTTGACAAAATACTGTAGTTCTACGTTCCATCTCTAAGGTTTGTTTCCTCTTGATGTAGCCTAATGCAGGGACTGGCGAATAACACTTTTATTGAAAGGGGTTGCCAAACTTCCCAAAACTAGAGTCTTCTGAAATCTCAACATATATTTTTGCATTTAATCTTCATGATACTTTCAAGTAATGATCAGTACACCAATCCCACTTGGATGCTCAAGTTCATTCTCCTACGTTGAAGCATTCGTTTGCAGTAACAGTTTGAATTTTTAGGTTTCACTGTTTTCTCCTATATTGACAAATGTAGTTCAAACTCTAAATCAAACACGGTTTGGGCTAGCTTCTTGAAATTTGACACAATAAAGTAGTTCTACATTCTATCCCTAAGGTTTGTTTCCTCTTGATGTAGCCTTCAGCACAGACTGGCGAATAACACTTTCAATGAAAGGCGTTGTTAGGCTGCCAAAAACTAGAGTCTCCTGAAATCTCAACACATATTTTTTTCCGACCTTAATGATACTTTCAAGTAATGAGCAGTACACCAATCAAACTTGGATGCCCAAGTTTCGTTCTCCTAGGTTGATGCATTCGTTTGCAGTAACAGTTTGAATTTCTAGGTTTCACTCTGTTTTCTCCTATATTGACAGATGCAGCTAGAACTCTAAATCAAACACGGTTTGTGCTAGCTTCTTGAAACTTGACACAATAAAGTAGTTCTACGTTCTATCTCTAATCTTTGTTTCCTCTTGATGTAGCCTAATGCAGGGACTGGCGAATAACACTTATATTGAAAGGGGTTGCCTAACTTTCAAAAAACTAGAGTCTCCTGAAATCTCAACATATATTTTTTCATCCAATCTTCATGATACATTCAAGTAATGATCAGTACACCATACCCACTTGGATGCCCAAGTTTTGTTCTTCTAGGTTGAAGCATTCGTTTGC
The DNA here is from genome assembly GCF_048772815.1 of Callospermophilus lateralis. Classification (NCBI taxonomy): domain Eukaryota; kingdom Metazoa; phylum Chordata; class Mammalia; order Rodentia; family Sciuridae; genus Callospermophilus; species Callospermophilus lateralis. Next base: position 31,696 of record NW_027517034.1, on the reverse strand, counting down.
AGGAACAGTTTGAATTTTTAGGTTTCACTCTGTTTTCTCCTATATTGACAGATGCAGTTAGAACTTTAAATCAAACACGGTTTGTGCTAGCTACTTGAAACATGACACAATAAAGTAGTTCTACGTTCTATCCCTAAGGTTTGTTTCCTCTTGATGTACCCTTAAGCAGAGACTGGCGAATAACACATTCAATGAAAGGCGTTGTTAGGCTGCCAAAAACTACAGTCTCCTGAAATCTCATCATACATTTTTTCTTCCGACCTTCATGATACTTTCAAGTAATGAGCAGTGCACCAATGAAACTTGGATGCCCAAGTTTCGTTCTCCTAGGTTGAAGCATTCGTTTGCAGGAACAGTTTGAATTTTTAGGTTTCACTCTGTTTTGTTCTATATTGACAGATGCAGTTCGAACTCTAAATCAAACACGGTTTGTGCTAGCTTCTTGAAACTTGACAAAATACTGTAGTTCTACGTTCTATCTCTAAGGTTTGTTTCCTCTTGATGTAGCCTAATGCAGGGACTGGCGAATAACACTTTTATTGAAAGGGGTTGCCAAACTTCCCAAAACTAGAGTCTTCTGAAATCTCAACATATATTTTTTTATCCAATCTTCATGATACTTTCGAGTAATGATCAGTACACCAATCCCACTTGGATGCTCAAGTTTCCTTCTCCTACGTTGAAGCATTCGTTTGCAGTAACAGTTTGAATTTTTAGGTTTCATTCTGCTTTCTCCTATATTGACAAATGTAGTTCAAACTCTAAATCATACACGGTTTGGGCTAGCTTCTTGAAACTTGACACAATAAAGTAGTTCTACATTCTATCCCTAAGGTTTGTTTCCTCTTGATGTAGCCTTCAGCACAGACTGGCGAATAACACTTTCAATGAAAGGCATTGTTAGGCTGCCAAAAAACTAGAGTCTCCTGAAATCTCAACACATATTTTTTTCCGACCTTAATGATACTTTCAAGTAATGAGCAGTACACCAATCAAACTTGGATGCCCAAGTTTCGTTCTCCTAGGTTGATGCATTCGTTTGCAGTAACAGTTTGAATTTCTAGGTTTCACTCTGTTTTCTCCTATATTGACAGATGCAGCTAGAACTCTAAATCAAACACGGTTTGTGCTAGCTTCTTGAAACTTGACACAATAAAGTAGTTCTACGTTCTATCTCTAAGGTTTGTTTCCTCTTGATGTAGCCTAATGCAGGGACTGGCGAATAACACTGATATTGAAAGGGGTTGCCAAACTTTCAAAAAACTAGAGTCTCCTGAAATCTCAACATATATTTTTTCATCCAATCTTCATGATACATTCAAGTAATGATCAGTACACCATTCCCACTTGGATGCCCAAGTTTTGTTCTTCTAGGTTGAAGCATTCGTTTGCAGGAACAGTTTGAATTTTTAGGTTTCACTCTGTTTTCTCCTATATTGACAGATGCAGTTAGAACTTTAAATCAAACACGGTTTGTGCTAGCTACTTGAAACATGACACAATAAAGTAGTTCTACCTTCTATGCCTAAGGTTTGTTTCCTCTTGATGTAGCCTTAAGCAGAGACTGGCGAATAACACATTCAATGAAAGGCGTTGTTAGGCTGCCAAAAAACTACAGTCTCCTGAAATCTCATCATATATTTTTTCTTCCGACCTTCATGATACTTTCAAGTAATGAGCAGTGCACCAATCAAACTTGGATGCCCAAGTTTCGTTTGCAGGAACAGTTTGAAATTTTAGGTTTCTCTCTGTTTTGTCCTATATTGACAGATGCAGTTCGAACTCTAAATCAAACACGGTTTGTGCTAGCTTCTTGAAACTTGACAAAATACTGTAGTTCTACGTTCTATCTCTAAGGTTTGTTTCCTCTTGATGTAGCCTAATGCAGCTACTGGCGAATAACACTTTTATTCAAAATGGTTGCCAAACTTCCAAAAACTAGAGTCTTCTGAAATCTCAACACATATTTTTGCATCCAATCTTCATGATACTTTCAAATAATGATCAGTACACCAATCCCACTTGGATGCTCAAGTTTCATTCTCCTACATTGAAGCATTCGTTTGCAGTAACAGTTTTAATTTTTAGGTTTCACTGTTTTCCTCTATATTGAGAAATGTAGTTCAAACTCTAAATCATACACGGTTTGGGCTAGCTTCTTGAAACTTGACACAATAAAGTAGTTCTACATTCTATCCCTAAGGTTTGTTTCCTCTTGATGTAGCCTTCAGCACAGACTGGCGAATAACACTTTCAATGAAAGGCGTTGTTAGGCTGCCAAAAAACTAGAGTCTCCTGAAATCTCAACACATATTTTTTTCCGACCTTAATGATACTTTCAAGTAATGAGCAGTACACCAATCAAACTTGGATGCCCAAGTTTCGTTCTCCTAGGTTGATGCATTCGTTTGCAGTAACAGTTTGAATTTCTAGGTTTCACTCTGTTTTCTCCTATATTGACAGATGCAGCTAGAACTCTAAATCAAACACGGTTTGTGCTAGCTTCTTGAAACTTGACATAATAAAGTAGTTTACGTTCTATCTCTAAGGTTTGTGTCCTCTTGATGTAGCCTAATGCAGGGACTGGCGAATAACACTTATATTGAAAGGGGTTGCAAAACTTTCAAAAAACTAGAGTCTCCTGAAATCTCAACATATATTTTTTCATCCAATCTTCATGATACATTCAAGTAATGATCAGTACACCATTCCCACTTGGATGCCCAAGTTTTGTTCTTCTAGGTTGAAACATTCGTTTGCAGGAACAGTTTGAATTTTTAGGTTTCACTCTGTTTTCTCCTATATTGACAGATGCAGTTAGAACTTTAAATCAAACACGGTTTGTGCTAGCTACTTGAAACATGACACAATAAAGTAGTTCTACGTTCTATGCCTAAGGTTTGTTTCCTCTTGATGTAGCCTTAAGCAGAGACTGGCGAATAACACATTCAATGAAAGGCGTTGTTAGGCTGCCAAAAAACTACAGTCTCCTGAAATCTCATCATATATTTTTTCTTCCGACCTTCATGATACTTTCAAGTAATGAGCAGTGCACCAATCAAAATTGGATGCCCAAGTTTCATTCTCCTAGGTTGAAGCATTCGTTTGCAGGAACAGTTTGAATTTTTAGGTTTCACTCTGTTTTGTCCTATATTGACAGATGCAGTTCGAACTCTAAATCAAACACGGTTTGTGCTAGCTTCTTGAAACTTGACAAAATACTGTAGTTCTACGTTCTATCTCTAAGGTTTGTTTCCTCTTGAAGTAGCCTAATGCAGGACTGGCGAACAACACTTTTATTGAAAGGGTTGCCAAACTTCCCAAAACTAGAGTCTTCTGAAATCTCAACATATATTTTTTATCCATCTTCATGATACTTTCGAGTAATGATCAGTACACCAATCCCACTTGGATGCTCAAGTTTCCTTCTCCTACGTTGAAGCATTCGTTTGCAGTAACAGTTTGAATTTTTAGGTTTCATTCTGCTTTCTCCTATATTGACAAATGTAGTTCAAACTCTAAATCATACACGGTTTGGGCTAGCTTCTTGAAACTTGACACAATAAAGTAGTTCTACATTCTATCCCTAAGGTTTGTTTCCTCTTGATGTAGCCTTCAGCACAGACTGGCGAATAACACTTTCAATGAAAGGCGTTGTTAGGCTGCCAAAAAACTAGAGTCTCCTGAAATCTCAACACATATTTTTTTCCGACCTTAATGATACTTTCAAGTAATGAGCAGTACACCAATCAAACTTGGATGCCCAAGTTTCGTTCTCCTAGGTTGATGCATTCGTTTGCAGTAACAGTTTTGAATTTCTAGGTTTCACTCTGTTTTCTCCTATATTGACAGATGCAGCTAGAACTCTAAATCAAACACGGTTTGTGCTAGCTTCTTGAAACTTGACACATAAAGTAGTTCTACGTTCTATCTCTAAGGTTTGTTTCCTCTTGATGTAGCCTAATGCAGGGACTGGCGAATAACACTGATATTGAAAGGGGTTGCCAAACTTTCAAAAAACTAGAGTCTCCTGAAATCTCAACATATATTTTTTCATCCAATCTTCATGATACATTCAAGTAATGATCAGTACACCATTCCCACTTGGATGCCCAAGTTTTGTTCTTCTAGGTTGAAGCATTCGTTTGCAGGAACAGTTTGAATTTTTAGGTTTCACTCTGTTTTCTCCTATATTGACAGATGCAGTTAGAACTTTAAATCAAACACGGTTTGTGCTAGCTACTTGAAACATGACACAATAAAGTAGTTCTACGTTCTATGCCTAAGGTTTGTTTCCTCTTGATGTAGCCTTAAGCAGAGACTGGCGAATAACACATTCAATGAAAGGCGTTGTTAGGCTGCCAAAAACTACAGTCTCCTGAAATCTCATCATATATTTTTTCTTCCGACCTTCATGATACTTTCAAGTAATGAGCAGTGCACCAATCAAACTTGGATGCCCAAGTTTCGTTTGCAGGAACAGTTTGAAATTTTAGGTTTCTCTCTGTTTTGTCCTATATTGACAGATGCAGTTTCGAACTCTAAATCAAACACGGTTTGTGCTAGCTTCTTGAAACTTGACAAAATACTGTAGTTCTACGTTCTATCTCTAAGGTTTGTTTCCTCTTGATGTAGCCTAATGCAGCTACTGGCGAATAACACTTTTATTCAAAATGGTTGCCAAACTTCCAAAAACTAGAGTCTTCTGAAATCTCAACACATATTTTGCATCCAATCTTCATGATACTTTCAAATAATGATCAGTACACCAATCCCACTTGGATGCTCAAGTTTCATTCTCCTACATTGAAGCATTCGTTTGCAGTAACAGTTTTAATTTTAGGTTTCACTGTTTTCCTCTATATTGAGAAATGTAGTTCAAACTCTAAATCATACACGGTTTGGGCTAGCTTCTTGAAACTTGACACAATAAAGTAGTTCTACATTCTATCCCTAAGGTTTGTTTCCTTTGATGTAGCCTTCAGCACAGACTGGCGAATAACACTTTCAATGAAAGGCGTTGTTAGGCTGCCAAAAAACTAGAGTCTCCTGAAATCTCAACACATATTTTTTTCCGACCTTAATGATACTTTCAAGTAATGAGCAGTACACCAAACAAACTTGGATGCCCAAGTTTCGTTCTCCTAGGTTGATGCATTCGTTTGCAGTAACAGTTTGAATTTCTAGGTTTCACTCTGTTTTCTCCTATATTGACAGATGCAGCTAGAACTCTAAATCAAACACGGTTTGTGCTAGCTTCTTGAAACTTGACATAATAAAGTAGTTTACGTTCTATCTCTAAGGTTTGTGTCCTCTTGATGTAGCCTAATGCAGGACTGGCGAATAACACTTATATTGAAAGGGGTTGCAAAACTTTCAAAAAACTAGAGTCTCCTGAAATCTCAAACATATATTTTTTCATCCAATCTTCATGATACATTCAAGTAATGATCAGTACACCATTCCCACTTGGATGCCCAAGTTTTGTTCTTCTAGGTTGAAACATTCGTTTGCAGGAACAGTTTGAATTTTTAGGTTTCACTCTGTTTTCTCCTATATTGACAGATGCAGTTAGAACTTTTAAATCAAACACGGTTTGTGCTAGCTACTTGAAACATGACACAATAAAGTAGTTCTACGTTCTATGCCTAAGGTTTGTTTCCTCTTGATGTAGCCTTAAGCAGAGACTGGCGAATAACACATTCAATGAAAGGCGTTGTTAGGCTGCCAAAAAACTACAGTCTCCTGAAATCTCATCATATATTTTTTCTTCCGACCTTCATGATACTTTCAAGTAATGAGCAGTGCACCAATCAAACTTGGATGCCCAAGTTTCATTCTCCTAGGTTGAAGCATTCGTTTGCAGGAACAGTTTGAATTTTTAGGTTTCACTCTGTTTTGTCCTATATTGACAGATGCAGTTCGAACTCTAAATCAAACACGGTTTGTGCTAGCTTCTTGAAACTTGACAAAATACTGTAGTTCTACGTTCTATCTCTAAGGTTTGTTTCCTCTTGAAGTAGCCTAATGCAGGGACTGGCGAACAACACTTTTATTGAAAGGGGTTGCCAAACTTCCCAAAACTAGAGTCTTCTGAAATCTCAACATATATTTTTTTATCCAATCTTCATGATACTTTCGAGTAATGATCAGTACACCAATCCCACTTGGATGCTCAAGTTTCATTCTCCTACGTTGAAGCATTCGTTTGCAGTAGTTTGAATTTTTAGGTTTTCATTCTGCTTTCTCCTATATTGACAAATGTAGTTTCAAACTCTAAATCATACACGGTTTGGGCTAGCTTCTTGAAACTTGACACAATAAAGTAGTTCTACATTCTATCCCTAAGGTTTGTTTCCTCTTGATGTAGCCTTCAGCACAGACTGGCGAATAACACTTTCAATGAAAAGGCGTTGTTAGGCTGCCAAAAAACTAGAGTCTCCTGAAATCTCAACACATATTTTTTTCCGACCTTAATGATACTTTCAAGTAATGAGCAGTACACCAATCAAACTTGGATGCCCAAGTTTCGTTCTCCTAGGTTGATGCATTCGTTTGCAGTAACAGTTTGAATTTCTAGGTTTCACTCTGTTTTCTCCTATATTGACAGATGCAGCTAGAACTCTAAATCAAACACGGTTTGTGCTAGCTTCTTGAAACTTGACACAATAAAAGTAGTTCTACGTTCTATCTCTAAGGTTTGTGTCCTCTTGATGTAGCCTAATGCAGGGACTGGCGAATAACACTTATATTGAAAGGGGTTGCCAAACTTTCAAAAAACTAGAGTCTCCTGAAATCTCAACATATATTTTTTCATCCAATCTTCATGATACATTCAAGTAATGATCAGTACACCATTCCCACTTGGATGCCCAAGTTTTGTTCTTCTAGGTTGAAGCATTCCTTTGCAGGAACAGTTTGAATTTTTAGGTTTCACTCTGTTTTCTCCTATATTGACAGATGCAGTTAGAACTTTAAATCAAACACGGTTTGTGCTAGCTACTTGAAACATGACACAATAAAGTAGTTCTACGTTCTACCCTAAGTTTTGTTTCCTCTTGATGTACCCTTAAGCAGAGACTGGCGAATAACACATTAAATGAAAGGCGTTGTTAGGCTGCCAAAAAACTACAGTCTCCTGAAACCTCATCATATATTTTTTCTTCCGACCTTCATGATACTTTCAAGTAATGAGCAGTGCACCAATCAAACTTGGATGCCCAAGTTTCGTTCTCCTAGGTTGAAGCATTCGTTTGCAGGAACAGTTTAAATTTTTAGGTTTCACTCTGTTTTGTCCTATATTGACAGATGCAGTTCGAACTCTAAATCAAACACGGTTTGTGCTAGCTTCTTGAAACTTGACAAAATACTGTAGTTCTACGTTCTATCTCTAAGGTTTGTTTCCTCTTGAAGTAGCCTAATGCAGGGACTGGCGAACAACACTTTTATTGAAAGGGGTTGCCAAACTTCCCAAAACTAGAGTCTTCTGAAATCTCAACATATATTTTTTTATCCAATCTTCATGATACTTTCGAGTAATGATCAGTACACCAATCCCACTTGGATGCTCAAGTTTCATTCTCCTACGTTGAAGCATTCGTTTGCAGTAACAGTTTGAATTTCTAGGTTTCACTCTGTTTTCTCCTATATTGACAGATGCAGCTAGAACTCTAAATCAAACACGGTTGTGCTAGCTTCTTGAAACTTGACACAATAATGTAGTTCTACGTTCTATCTCTAAGGTTTGTGTCCTCTTGATGTAGCCTAATGCAGGGACTGGCGAATAACACTTATATTGAAAGGGGTTGCCAAACTTTCAAAAAAACTAGAGTCTCCTGAAATCTCAACATATATTTTTTCATCCAATCTTCATGATACATTCAAGTAATGATCAGTACACCATTCCCACTTGGATGCCCAAGTTTTGTTCTTCTAGTTGAAGCATTCGTTTGCAGGAACAGTTTGAATTTTTAGGTTTCACTCTGTTTTCTCCTATATTGACAGATGCAGTTAGAACTTTAAATCAAACACGGATTGTGCTAGCTACTTGAAACATGACACAATAAAGTAGTTCTACGTTCTATCCCTAAGGTTTGTTTCCTCTTGATGTAGCCTTAAGCAGAGACTGGCGAATAACACATTCAATGAAAGGCGTTGTTAGGCTGCCAAAAAACTACAGTCTCCTGAAATCTCATCTTATATTTTTTCTTCCGACCTTCATGATACTTTCAAGTAATGAGCAGTGCACCAATCAAACTTGGATGCCCAAGTTTCGTTCTCCTAGGTTGAAGAATTCGTTTGCAAGAACACTTTGAATTTTTAGGTTTCACTCTGTTTTGTCCTATATTGACAGATGCAGTTCGAACTCTAAATCAAACACGGTTTGGGCTAGCTTCATGAAACTTGACAAAATACTATAGTTCTACGTTCTATCTCTAAGGTTTGTTTCCTCTTGATGTAGCCTAATGCAGTTACTGGCGAATAACACTTTTATTGAAAGGGGTTGCCAAACTTCCAAAAACTAGAGTCTTCTGAAATCTCAACATATATTTTTTTATCCAATCTTCATGATACTTTCGAGTAATGATCAGTACACCAATCCCACTTGGATGCTCAAGTTTCATTCTCCTACGTTGAAGCATTCGTTTGCAGTAACAGTTTTAATTTTTAGGTTTCACTGTTTTCTTCTATATTGACAAATGTAGTTCAAACTCTAAATCATACACGGTTTGGGCTAGCTTCTTGAAACTTGACACAATAAAGTAGTTCTACATTCTATCCCTAAGGTTTGTTTCCTCTTGATGTAGCCTTCAGCAAAGACTGGCGAATAACACTTTCATTGAAAGACGTTGTTAGGCTCCCAAAAAATTAGAGTCTCCTGAAATCTCAACACATATTTTTTTCCGACCTTAATGATACTTTCAAGTAATGAGCAGTACACCAATCAAACTTGGATGCCCAAGTTTCGTTCTCCTAGGTTGATGCATTCGTTTGCATTTACAGTTTGAATTTCTAAGTTTCACTCTGTTTTCTCCTATATGGACAGATGCAGCTAGAACTCTTAATCAAACACGGTTTGTGCTAGCTTCTTGAAACTTGACACAATAAAGTAGTTCTACGTTCTATCTCTAAGGTTTGTTTCCTCTTGATGTAGCCTAATGCAGGGACTGGCGAATAACACTTATATTGAAAGGGGTTGCCAAACTTTCAAAAAACTAGAGTCTCCTGAAATCTCAACATATATTTTTTCATCCAATCTTCATGATACATTCAAGTAATGATCAGTACACCATTCCCACTTGGATGACCAAGTTTTGTTCTTCTAGGTTGAAGCATTCGTTTGCAGGAACAGTTTGAATTTTTAGGTTTCACTCTGTTTTCTCCTATATTGACAGATGCAGTTAGAACTTTAAATCAAATACGATTTGTGCTAGCTACTTGAAACATGACACAATAAAGTAGTTCTACGTTCTCTCCCTAAGGTTTGTTTCCTCTCGATGTAGCCTTAAGCAGAGACTGGCGAATAACACATTCAATGAAAGGCGTTGTTAGGCTGCCAAAAAACTACAGTCTCCTGAAATCTCATCATATATTTTTTCTTCCGACCTTCATGATACTTTCAAGTAATGAGCAGTGCACCAATCAAACTTGGATGCCCAAGTTTCGTTCTCCTAGGTTGATGCATTCGTTTGCAGTAACAGTTTGTATTTCTAGGTTTCACTCTGTTTTCTCCTATATTGACAGATGCAGCTAGAACTCTAAATCAAACACGGTTTGTGCTAGCTTCTTGAAACTTGACACAATAAAGTAGTTCTACGTTCTATCTCTAAGGTTTTTTTCCTCTTGATGTAGCCTAATGCAGGGACTGGCGAATAACACTTATATTGAAAGGGGTTGCCAAACTTTCAAAAAACTAGAGTCTCCTGAAATCTCAACATATATTTTTTCATCCAATCTTCATGATACATTCAAGTAATGATCAGTACACCATTCCCACTTGGATGCCCAAGTTTTGTTCTTCTATGTTGAAACATTCGTTTGCAAGAACAGTTTGAATTTTTAGGTTTCACTCTGTTTTCTCCTATATTGACAGATGCAGTTAGAACTTTAAATCAAACACGGTTTGTGCTAGCTACTTGAAACATGACACAATAAAGTAGTTCTACGTTCTATCCCTAGGGTTTGTTTCCTCTTGATGTAGCCTTAAGCAGAGACTGGCGAATAACACATTCAATAAAAGGCGTTGTTAGGCTGCCAAAAAACTACAGTCTCCTGAAATCTCATCATATATTTTTTCTTCCGACCTTCATGATACTTTCAAGTAATGAGCAGTGCACCAATCAAACTTGGATGCCCAAGTTTCGTTCTCCTAGGTTGAAGCATTCGTTTGCAGGAACAGTTTGAATTTTTAGGTTTCACTCTGTTTTGTCCTATATTGACAGATGCAGTTCGAACTCTAAATCAAACACGGTTTGTGCTAGCTTCTTGAAACTTGACAAAATACTGTAGTTCCACTTTCTATCTCTAAGGTTCGTTTCCTCTTGATGTAGCCTAATGCAGGGACTGGCGAATAACACTTTTATTGAAAGGGGTTGCCAAACTTCCAAAAACTAGAGTCTTCTGAAATCTCAACATATATTTTTGCATCCAATCTTCATGATACTTTCAAGTAATGATCAGTACACCAATCCCACTTGGATGCTCAAGTTTCATTCTCCTACGTTGAAGCATTCATTTGCAGTAACGGTTTTAATTTTTAGGTTTCACTGTTTTCTTCTATATTGACAAATGTAGTTCAAACTCTAAATCATACACGGTTTTGGCTAGCTTCTTGAAATTTGACACAATAAAGTTGTTCTACATTCTATCCCTAAGGTTTGTTTCCTCTTGATGTAGCCTTCAGCACAGACTGGCGAATAACACTTTCAATGAAAGGCGTTGTTAGGCTGCCAAAAAACTAGAGTCTCCTGAAATCTCAACACATATTTTTTTCCGACCTTAATGATACTTTCAAGTAATGAGCAGTACACCAATCAAACTTGGATGCCCAAGTTTCGTTCTCCTAGGTTGATGCATTCGTTTGCAGTTACAGTTTGAATTTCTAGGTTTCACTCTGTTTTCTCCTATATTGACAGATGCAGCTAGAACTCTAAATCAAACACGGTTTGTGCTAGCTTCTTGAAACTTGACACAATAAAGTAGTTCTACGTTCTATCTCTAAGGTTTGTTTCCTCTTGATGTAGCCTAATGCAGGGACTGGCGAATAACACTTATATTGAAAGGGGTTGCCAAACTTTCAAAAAACTAGAGTCTCCGGAAATCTCAACATATATTTTTTCATCCAATCTTCATGATACATTCAAGTAATGATCAGTACACCATTCCCACTTGGATGCCCAAGTTTTGTTCTTCTAGGTTGAAGCACTCGTTTGCAGGAACAGTTTGAATTTTTAGGTTTCACTCTGTTTTCTCCTATATTGACAGATGCAGTTAGAACTTTAAATCAAACACGGTTTGTGCTAGCTACTTGAAACATGACACAATAAAGTAGTTCTACGTTCTATACCTAAGGTTTGTTTCCTCTTGATGTAGCCTTAAGCAGAGACTGGCGAATAACACATTCAATGAAAGGCGTTGTTAGGCTGCCAAAAAACTACAGTCTCCTGAAATCTCATCATATATTTTTTCTTCCGACCTTCATGATACTTTCAAGTAATGAGCAGTGCACCAATCAAACTTGGATGCCCAAGTTTCGTTCTCCTAGGTTGAAGCATTCGTTTGCAGGAACAGTTTGAATTTTTAGGTTTCACTCTGTTTTGTAATATATTGACAGATGCAGTTCGAACTCTAAATCAAAACACGGTTTGTGCTAGCTTCTTGAAACTTGACAAAATACTGTAGTTCTAGGTTCTATCTCTAAGGTTTGTTTCCTCTTGATGTAGCCTAATGCAGTTACTGGCGAATAACACTTTTATTAAAAGGGGTTGCCAAACTTCCAAAAACTAGAGTCTTCTGAAATCTCAACATATATTTTTGCATCCAATCTTCATGATACTTTCAAGTAATGATCAGTACACCAATCCAACTTGGATGCTCAAGTTTCATTCTCCTACGTTGAAGCATTCGTTTTGCAGTAACAGTTTTAATTTTTAGGTTTCACTGTTTTCTTCTATATTGACAAATGTAGTTCAAACTCTAAATCATACACGGTTTGGGCTAGCTTCTTGAAACTTGACACAATAAAGTAGTTCTACATTCTATCCCTAAGGTTGTTTCCTCTTGATGTAGCCTTCAGCACAGACTGGCGAATAACACTTTCAATGAAAGGCGTTGTTAGGCTGCCAAAAACTAGAGTCTTCTGAAATCTCAACACATATTTTTTTCCGACCTTAATGATACTTTCAAGTAATGAGCAGTACACCAATCAAACTTGGATGCCCAAGTTTCGTTCTCCTAGGTTGATGCATTCGTTTGCAGTTACAGTTTGAATTTCTAGGTTTCACTCTGTTTTCTCCTATATTGACAGATGCAGCTAGAACACTAAATCAAACACGGTTTGTGCTAGCTTCTTGATACTTGACACAATAAAGTAGTTCTACGATCTATCTCTAAGGTTTGTTTCCTCTTGATGTAGCCTAATGCAGGGACTGGCGAATAACACTTATATTGAAAGGGGTTTCCAAACTTTCAAAAAACTAGAGTCTCCTGAAATCTCAACATATATTTTTTCATCCAATCTTCATGATACATTCAAGTAATGATCAGTACACCATTCCCACTTGGATGCCCAAGTTTTGTTCTTCTAGGTCGAAGCATTCGTTTGCAGGAACAGTTTGAATTTTTAGGTTTCACTCTGTTTTCTCCTATATTGACAGATGCAGTTAGAACTTTAAATCAAACACGGTTTGTGCTAGCTACTTGAAACATGACACAATAAAGTAGTTCTACGTTCTCTCCCTAAGGTTTGTTTCCTCTTGATGTACCCTTAAGCAGAGACTGGCGAATAACACATTCAATGAAAGGCGTTGTTAGGCTGCCAAAAAACTACAGTCTCCTGAAATCTCATCATGTATTTTTTCTTCCGACCTTCATGATACTTTCAAGTAATGAGCAGTACACCAATCAAACTTGGATGCACAAGTTTTGTTCCCTAGGTTGATGCATTCGTTTGCAGTTACAGTTTGAATTTCTAGGTTTCACTCTGTTTTCTCCTATATTGACAGATGCAGCTAGAACTCTAAATCAAACACGGTTTGTGCTAGCTTCTTGAAACTTGACACAATAAAGTAGTTCTACGTTCTATCTCTAAGGTTTGTTTCCTCTTGATGTAGCCTAATGCAGGGACTGGCGAATAACACTTTTATTGAAAGGGGTTGCCAAACTTCCAAAAACTAGAGTCTTCTGAAATCTCAACATATATTTTTGCATCCAATCTTCATGATACTTTCAAGTAATGATCAGTACACCAATCCCACTTGGATGCTCAAGTTCATTCTCCTACGTTGAAGCATTCGTTTGCAGTAACTGTTTTAATTTTTAGGTTTCACTGTTTTCTTCTATATTGACAAATGTAGTTCAAACTCTAAATCATACACGGTTTTGGCTAGCTTCTTGAAATTTGACACAATAAGTAGTTCTACATTCTATCCCTAAGGTTTGTTTCCTCTTGATGTAGCCTTCAGCACAGACTGGCGAATAACACTTTCAATGAAAGGCGTTGTTAGGCTGCCAAAAAACTAGAGTCTCCTGAAATCTCAACACATATTTTTTTCCGACCTTAATGATACTTTCAAGTAATGAGCAGTACACCAATCAAACTTGGATGCCCAAGTTTCGTTCTCCTAGGTTGATGCATTCGTTTGCAGTTACAGTTTGAATTTCTAGGTTTCACTCTGTTTTCTCCTATATTGACAGATGCAGCTAGAACTCTAAATCAAACACGGTTTGTGCTAGCTTCTTGAAACTTGACACAATAAATTAGTTCTACGTTCTATCTCTAAGGTTTGTTTCCTCTTGATGTAGCCTAATGCAGTTACTGGCGAATAACACTTTTATTGAAAGGGGTTGCAAAAACTTCCCAAAACTAGAGTCTTCTGAAATCTCAACATATATTTTTTATCCAATCTTCATGATACTTTCGAGTAATGATCAGTACACCAATCCCACTTGGATGCTGCAGTTTTCCTTCACCTACGTTGAAGCATTCGTTTGCAGTAACAGTTTTAATTTTTAGGTTTCACTGTTTTCTCCTATATTGACAAATGTAGTTCAAACTCTAAATCATGCACGGTGTGGGCTAGCTTCTTGAAACTTGACACAATAAAGTAGTTCTACATTCTATCCCTAAGGTTTGTTTCCTCTTGATGCAGCCTTCAGCACAGACTGGCGAGTAACACTTTCAATGAAAGGCGTTGTAGGCTGCCAAAAAACTAGAGTCTCCTGAAATCTCAACACATATTTTTTTTCTGACCTTAATGATACTTTCACGTAATGAGCAGTACACCAATCAAACTTGGATGCCCAAGTTTCGTTCTCCTAGCTTGATGCATTCGTTTGCAGTTACAGTTTGAATTTCTAGGTTTCACTCTGTTTTCTCCTATATTGACAGATGCAGCTAGAACTCTAAATCAAACACGGTTTGTGCTAGCTTCTTGAAACTTGACACAATAAAGTAGTTCTACGTTCTATCTCTAAGGTTTGTTTCCTCTTGATGTAGCCTAATGCAGGGACTGGCGAATAACACTTATATTGAAAGGGGTTGCCAAACTTTCAAAAAACTAGAGTCTCCTGAAATCTCAACATATATTTTTTCATCCAATCTTCATGATACTTCAAGTAATGATCAGTACACCATTCCCACTTGGATGCCCAAGTTTTGTTCTTCTAGGTTGAAGCATTCGTTTGCAGGAACAGTTTGAATTTTTAGGTTTCACTCTGTTTTCTCCTATATTGACAGATGCAGTTAGAACTTTAAATCAAACACGGTTTGTGCTAGCTACTTGAAACATGACACAATAAAGTAGTTCTACGTTCTATCCCTAAGGTTTGTTTCCTCCTTGATGTACCCTTAAGCAGAGACTGGCGAATAACACATTCAATGAAAGGCGTTGTTAGGCTGCCAAAAAACTACAGTCTCCTGAAATCTCATCATATATTTTTTCTTCCGACCTTCATGATACTTTCAAGTAATGAGCCGTGCACCAATCAAACTTGGATGCCCAAGTTTCGTTCTCCTAGGTTGAAGCATTCGTTTGCAGGAACAGTTTGAATTTTTAGGTTTCACTCTGTTTTGTAATATATTGACAGATGCAGTTCGAACTCTAAATCAAACACGGTTTGTGCTAGCTTCTTGAAACTTGACAAAATACTGTAGTTCTAGGTTCTATCTCTAAGGTTTGTTTCCTCTTGATGTAGCCTAATGCAGTTACTGGCGAATAACACTTTTATTAAAAGGGGTTGCCAAACTTCCAAAAACTAGAGTCTTCTGAAATCTCAACATATATTTTTGCATCCAATCTTCATGATACTTTCAAGTAATGATCAGTACACCAATCCAACTTGGATGCTCAAGTTTCATTCTCCTACGTTGAAGCATTCGTTTGCAGTAACAGTTTTAATTTTTAGGTTTCACTGTTTTCTTCTATATTGACAAATGTAGTTCAAACTCTAAATCATACACGGTTTTGGGCTAGCTTCTTGAAACTTGACACAATAAAGTAGTTCTACATTCTATCCCTAAGGTTTGTTTCCTCTTGATGTAGCCTTCAGCACAGACTGGCGAATAACACTTTCAATGAAAGGCGTTGTTAGGCTGCCAAAAAACTAGAGTCTTCTGAAATCTCAACACATATTTTTTTCCGACCTAATGATACTTTCAAGTAATGAGCAGTACACCAATCAAACTTGGATGCCCAAGTTTCGTTCTCCTAGGTGATGCATTCGTTTGCAGTTACAGTTTGAATTTCTAGGTTTCACTCTGTTTTCTCCTATATTGACAGATGCAGCTAGAACACTAAATCAAACACGGTTTGTGCTAGCTTCTTGATACTTGACACAATAAAGTAGTTCTACGATCTATCTCTAAGGTTTGTTTCCTCTTGATGTAGCCTAATGCAGGGACTGGCGAATAACACTTATATTGAAAGGGGTTTCCAAACTTTCAAAAAACTAGAGTCTCCTGAAATCTCAACATATATTTTTTCATCCAATCTTCATGATACATTCAAGTAATGATCAGTACACCATTCCCACTTGGATGCCAAGTTTTGTTCTTCTAGGTTGAAGCATTCGTTTGCAGGAACAGTTTGAATTTTTAGGTTTCACTCTGTTTTCTCCTATATTGACAGATGCAGTTAGAACTTTAAATCAAACACGGTTTGTGCTAGCTACTTGAAACATGACACAATAAAGTAGTTCTACGTTCTCTCCCTAAGGTTTGTTTCCTCTTGATGTACCCTTAAGCAGAGACTGGCGAATAACACATTCAATGAAAGGCGTTGTTAGGCTGCCAAAAAAACTACAGTCTCCTGAAATCTCATCATGTATTTTTTCTTCCGACCTTCATGATACTTTCAAGTAATGAGCATGCACCAATCAAACTTGGATGCCCAAGTTTCGTTCTCCTAGGTTGAAGCATTCGTTTGCAGGAACAGTTTGAATTTTTAGGTTTCACTCTGTTTTGTCCTATATTGACAGATGCAGTTCGAACTCTAAATCAAACACGGTTTGTGCTAGCTTCTTGAAACTTGAGAAAATACTGTAGTTCTACGTTCTATCTCTAAGGTTTGTTTCCTCTTGATGTAGCCTAATGCAGTTACTGGCGAATAACACTTTTATTGAAAGGGGTTGCCAAACTTCCAAAAACTAGAGTCTTCTGAAATCTCAACATATATTTTGCATCCAATCTTCATGATACTTTCGAGTAATGATCTGTACACCAATCCCACTTGGATGCTCAAGTTTCATTCTCCTACATTGAAGCATTCGTTTGCAGTAACAGTTTTAAGTTTTTAGGTTTCACTGTTTTCTTCTATACTGACAAATGTAGTTCAAACTCTAAATCATACACGGTTTGGGCTAGCTTCTTGAAACTTGACACAATAAAGTAGTTCTACATTCTATCCCTAAGGTTTGTTTCCTCTTGATGTAGCCTTCAGCACAGACTGGAGAATAAACACTTTCAATGAAAGGCGTTGTTAGGCTGCCAAAAAACAGGAGTCTCCTGAAATCTCAACACATATTTTTTTCCGACCTTAATGATACTTTCAAGTAATGAGCAGTACACCAATCAAACTTGGATGCCCAAGTTTCGTTCTCCTAGCTTGATGCATTCGTTTGCAGTTACAGTTTGAATTTCTAGGTTTCACCCTGTTTTCTCCTATATTGACAGATGCAGCTAGAACTCTAAATCAAACACGGTTTGTGCTAGCTTCTTGAAACTTGACACAATAAAGTAGTTCTACGTTCTATCTCTAAGGTTTGTTTCCTCTTGATGTAGCCTAATGCAGGGACTGGCGAATAACACTTATATTGAAAGGGGTTGCCAAACTTTCAAAAAACTAGAGTCTCCTGAAATCTCAACATATATTTTTTCATCCAATCTTCATGATACATTCTAGTAATGATCAGTACACCATTCCCACTTGGATGCCCAAGTTTTGTTCTTCTAGTTTGAAGCATTCGTTTGCAGGAACAGTTTGAATTTTTAGGTTTCACTCTGTTTTCTCCTATATTGACAGATGCAGTTAGAACTTTAAATCAAACACGGTTTGTGCTAGCTACTTGAAACATGACACAATAAAGTAGTTCTACGTTCTATACCTAAGGTTTGTTTCCTCTTGATGTAGCCTTAAGCAGAGACTGGCGAATAACACATTCAATGAAAGGCGTTGTTAGGCTGCCAAAAAACTACAGTCTCCTGAAATCTCATCATATATTTTTCTTCCGACCTTCATGATACTTTCAAGTAATGAGCAGTGCACCAATCAAACTTGGATGCCCAAGTTTCGTTCTCCTAGGTTGAAGCATTCGTTTGCAGGAACAGTTTGAATTTTTAGGTTTCACTCTGTTTTGTCCTATATTGACAGATGCAGTTCGAACTCTAAATCAAACACGGTTTGTGAAAGCTTCTTGAAACTTGACAAAATACTGTAGTTCCACTTTCTATCTCTAAGGTTCGTTTCCTCTTCATGTAGCCTAATGCAGGGACTGGCGAATAACACTTTTATTGAAAGGGGTTGCCAAACTTCCAAAAACTAGAGTCTTCTGAAATCTCAACATATATTTTTGCATCCAATCTTCATGATACTTTCAAGTAATGATCAGTACACCAATCCCACTTGGATGCTCAAGTTTCATTCTCCTACGTTGAAGCATTCGTTTGCAGTAACGGTTTTAATTTTTAGGTTTCACTGTTTTCTTCTATATTGACAAATGTAGTTCAAACTCTAAATCATACACGGTTTGGGCTAGCTTCTTGAAACTTGACACAATAAAGTAGTTCTACATTCTATCCCTAAGGTTTGTTTCCTCTTGATGTAGCCTTCAGCACAGACTGGCGAATAACACTTTCAATGAAAGGCGTTGTTAGGCTGCCAAAAAACTAGAGTCTCCTGAAATCTCAACACATATTTTTTTCCGACCTTAATGATACTTTCAAGTAATGAGCAGTACACCAATCAAACTTGGATGCCCAAGTTTCGTTCTCCTAGGTTGATGCATTCGTTTGCAGTTACAGTTTGAATTTCTAGGTTTCACTCTGTTTTCTCCTATATTGACAGATGCAGCTAGAACTCTAAATCAAACACGGTTTGTGCTAGCTTCTTGAAACTTGACACAATAAAGTAGTTCTACGTTCTATCTCTAAGGTTTGTTTCCTCTTGATGTAGCCTAATGCAGGGACTGGCGAATAACACTTATATTGAAAGGGGTTGCCAAACTTTCAAAAAACTAGAGTCTCCTGAAATCTCAACATATATTTTTTCATCCAATCTTCATGATACATTCAAGTAATGATCAGTACACCATTCCCACTTGGATGCCCAAGTTTTGTTCTTCTAGGTCTAAGCATTCGTTTGCAGGAACTGTTTGAATTTTTAGGTTTCACTCTGTTTTCTCCTATATTGACAGATGCAGTTAGAACTTTAAATCAAACACGGTTTGTGCTAGCTTCTTGATACTTGACACAATAAAGTAGTTCTACGATCTATCTCTAAGGTTTGTTTCCTCTTGATGTAGCCTAATGCAGGGACTGGCGAATAACACTTATATTGAAAGGGGTTTCCAAACTTTCAAAAAACTAGAGTCTCCTGAAATCTCAACATATATTTTTTCATCCAATCTTCATGATACATTCAAGTAATGATCAGTACACCATTCCCACTTGGATGCCCAAGTTTTGTTCTTCTAGGTTGAAGCATTCGTTTGCAGGAACAGTTTGAATTTTTAGGTTTCACTCTGTTTTCTCCTATATTGACAGATGCAGTTAGAACTTTAAATCAAACACGGTTTGTGCTAGCTACTTGAAACATGACACAATAAAGTAGTTCTACGTTCTCTCCCTAAGGTTTGTTTCCTCTTGATGTACCCTTAAGCAGAGACTGGCGAATAACACATTCAATGAAAGGCGTTGTTAGGCTGCCAAAAAACTACAGTCTCCTGAAATCTCATCATGTATTTTTTCTTCCGACCTTCATGATACTTTCAAGTAATGAGCAGTGCACCAATCAAACTTGGATGCCCAAGTTTCGTTCTCCTAGGTTGAAGCATTCGTTTGCAGGAACAGTTTGAATTTTTAGGTTTCACTCTGTTTTGTCCTATATTGACAGATGCAGTTCGAACTCTAAATCAAACACGGTTTGTGCTAGCTTCTTGAAACTTGAGAAAATACTGTAGTTCTACGTTCTATCTCTAAGGTTTGTTTCCTCTTGATGTAGCCTAATGCAGTTACTGGCGAATAACACTTTTATTGAAAGGGTTTGCCAAACTTCCAAAAACTAGAGTCTTCTGAAATCTCAACATATATTTTTGCATCCAATCTTCATGATACTTTCGAGTAATGATCTGTACACCAATCCCACTTGGATGCTCAAGTTTCATTCTCCTACATTGAAGCATTCGTTTGCAGTAACAGTTTTAAGTTTTTAGGTTTCACTGTTTTCTTCTATACTGACAAATGTAGTTCAAACTCTAAATCATACACGGTTTGGGCTAGCTTCTTGAAACTTGACACAATAAAGTAGTTCTACATTCTATCCCTAAGGTTTGTTTCCTCTTGATGTAGCCTTCAGCACAGACTGGAGAATAACACTTTCAATGAAAGGCGTTGTTAGGCTGCCAAAAAACAGGAGTCTCCTGAAATCTCAACACATATTTTTTTCCGACCTTAATGATACTTTCAAGTAATGAGCAGTACACCAATCAAACTTGGATGCCCAAGTTTCGTTCTCCTAGCTTGATGCATTCGTTTGCAGTTACAGTTTGAATTTCTAGGTTTCACCCTGTTTTCTCCTATATTGACAGATGCAGCTAGAACTCTAAATCAAACACGGTTTGTGCTAGCTTCTTGAAACTTGACACAATAAAGTAGTTCTACGTTCTATCTCTAAGGTTTGTTTCCTCTTGATGTAGCCTAATGCAGGGACTGGCGAATAACACTTATATTGAAAGGGGTTGCCAAACTTTCAAAAAACTAGAGTCTCCTGAAATCTCAACATATATTTTTTCATCCAATCTTCATGATACATTCTAGTAATGATCAGTACACCATTCCCACTTGGATGCCCAAGTTTTGTTCTTCTAGTTTGAAGCATTCGTTTGCAGGAACAGTTTGAATTTTTAGGTTTCACTCTGTTTTCTCCTATATTGACAGATGCAGTTAGAACTTTAAATCAAACACGGTTTGTGCTAGCTACTTGAAACATGACACAATAAAGTAGTTCTACGTTCTATACCTAAGGTTTGTTTCCTCTTGATGTAGCCTTAAGCAGAGACTGGCGAATAACACATTCAATGAAAGGCGTTGTTAGGCTGCCAAAAAACTACAGTCTCCTGAAATCTCATCATATATTTTTTCTTCCGACCTTCATGATACTTTCAAGTAATGAGCAGTGCACCAATCAAACTTGGATGCCCAAGTTTCGTTCTCCTAGGTTGAAGCATTCGTTTGCAGGAACAGTTTGAATTTTTAGGTTTCACTCTGTTTTGTCCTATATTGACAGATGCAGTTCGAACTCTAAATCAAACACGGTTTGTGAAAGCTTCTTGAAACTTGACAAAATACTGTAGTTCCACTTTCTATCTCTAAGGTTCGTTTCCTCTTCATGTAGCCTAATGCAGGGACTGGCGAATAACACTTTTATTGAAAGGGGTTGCCAAACTTCCAAAAACTAGAGTCTTCTGAAATCTCAACATATATTTTTGCATCCAATCTTCATGATACTTTCAAGTAATGATCAGTACACCAATCCCACTTGGATGCTCAAGTTTCATTCTCCTACGTTGAAGCATTCGTTTGCAGTAACGGTTTTAATTTTTAGGTTTCACTGTTTTCTTCTATATTGACAAATGTAGTTCAAACTCTAAATCATACACGGTTTGGGCTAGCTTCTTGAAACTTGACACAATAAAGTAGTTCTACATTCTATCCCTAAGGTTTGTTTCCTCTTGATGTAGCCTTCAGCACAGACTGGCGAATAACACTTTCAATGAAAGGCGTTGTTAGGCTGCCAAAAAACTAGAGTCTCCTGAAATCTCAACACATATTTTTTTCCGACCTTAATGATACTTTCAAGTAATGAGCAGTACACCAATCAAACTTGGATGCCCAAGTTTCGTTCTCCTAGGTTGATGCATTCGTTTGCAGTTACAGTTTGAATTTCTAGGTTTCACTCTGTTTTCTCCTATATTGACAGATGCAGCTAGAACTCTAAATCAAACACGGTTTGTGCTAGCTTCTTGAAACTTGACACAATAAAGTAGTTCTACGTTCTATCTCTAAGGTTTGTTTCCTCTTGATGTAGCCTAATGCAGGGACTGGCGAATAACACTTATATTGAAAGGGGTTGCCAAACTTTCAAAAAACTAGAGTCTCCTGAAATCTCAACATATATTTTTTCATCCAATCTTCATGATACATTCAAGTAATGATCAGTACACCATTCCCACTTGGATGCCCAAGTTTTGTTCTTCTAGGTCTAAGCATTCGTTTGCAGGAACTGTTTGAATTTTTAGGTTTCACTCTGTTTTCTCCTATATTGACAGATGCAGTTAGAACTTTAAATCAAACACGGTTTGTGCTAGCTACTTGAAACATGACACAATAAAGTAGTTCTACGTTCTATACCTAAGGTTTGTTTCCTCTTGATGTAGCCTTAAGCAGAGACTGGCGAATAACACATTCAATGAAAAGCGTTGTTAGGCTGCCAAAAAACTAGAGTCTCCTGAAATTTCAACACATGTTTTTTTCCGACCTTAATGATACTTTCAAGTAATGAGCAGTACACCAATCAAACTTGGATGCCCAAGTTTTGTTCTCCTAGGTTGATGCATTCGTTTGCAGTTACAGTTTGAATTTCTAGGTTTCACTCTGTTTTCTCCTATATTGACAGATGCAGCTAGAACTCTAAATCATACACGGTTTGCGCTAGCTTCTTGAAATTTGACACAATAAAGTAGTTCTACATTCTATCCCTAAGGTTTGTTTCCTCTTGATGTAGCCTTCAGCACAGACTGGCGAATAACACTTTCAATGAAAGGCGTTGTTAGGCTGCCAAAAAACTAGAGTCTCCTGAAATCTCAACACATATTTTTTCCGACCTTAATGATACTTTCAAGTAATGAGCAGTACACCAATCAAACTTGGATGCCCAAGTTTCGTTCTCCTAGGTTGATGCATTCGTTTGCAGTTACAGTTTGAATTTCTAGGTTTTCACTCTGTTTTCTCCTATATTGACAGATGCAGCTAGAACTCTAAATCAAACACGGTTTGTGCTAGCTTCTTGAAACTTGACACAATAAAGTAGTTCTACGTTCTATCTCTAAGGTTTGTTTCCTCTTGATGTAGCCTAATGCAGGGACTGGCGAATAACACTTATATTGAAAGGGGTTGCCAAACTTTCAAAAAACTAGAGTCTCCTGAAATCTCAACATATATTTTTTCATCCAATCTTCATGATACATTCAAGTAATGATCAGTACACCATTCCCACTTGGATGCCCAAGTTTTGTTCTTCTAGGTTGAAGCATTCGTTTGCAGGAACAGTTTGAATTTTTAGGTTTCACTCTGTTTTCTCCTATATTGACAGATGCAGTTAGAACTTTAAATCAAACACGGTTTGTGCTAGCTACTTGAAACATGACACAATAAAGTAGTTCTTACGTTCTATCCCTAAGGTTTGTTTCCTCTTGATGTACCCTTAAGCAGAGACTGGCGAATAACACATTCAATGAAAGGCGTTGTTAGGCTGCCAAAAAACTACAGTCTCCTGAAATCTCATCATATATTTTTTCTTCCGACCTTCATGATACTTTCAAGTAATGAGCAGTGCACCAATCAAACTTGGATGCCCAAGTTTCGTTCTCCTAGATTGAAGCATTCGTTTGCAGGAACAGTTTGAATTTTTAGGTTTCACTCTGTTTTGTCCTATACTGACAGATGCAGTTCGAACTCTAAATCAAAAACGGTTTGTGCTAGCTTCTTGAAACTTGACAAAATACTGTAGTTCTACGTTCTATTTCTAAGGTTTGTTTCCTCTTGATGTAGCCTAATGCAGTTACTGGCGAATAACACTTTTATTGAAAGGGTTGCCAAAATTCCAAAAACTAGAGTCTTCTGAAATCTCAACATATATTTTTGCATCCAATCTTCATGATACTTTCAAGTAATGATCAGTACACCAATCCCACTTGGATGCTCAAATTTCATTCTCCTACGTTGAAGCATTCGTTTGCAGTAACAGTTTTAATTTTTAGGTTTCACTGTTTTCTTCTATATTGACAAATGTAGTTCAAACTCTAAATCATACACGGTTTGGGCTAGCTTCTTGAAACTTGACACAATAAAGTAGTTCTACATCTATCCCTAAGGTTTGTTTCCTCTTGATGTAGCCTTCAGCACAGACTGGCGAATAACACTTTCAATGAAAGGCGTTGTTAGGCTGCCAAAAAACTAGAGTCTCCTGAAATCTCAACACATATTTTTTTCCGACCTTAATGATACTTTCAAGTAATGAGCAGTACACCAATCAAACTTGGATGCCCAAGTTTCGTTCTCCTAGGTTGATGCATTCGTTTGCAGTTACAGTTTGAATTTCTAGGTTTCACTCTGTTTTCTCCTATATTGACAGATGCAGCTAGAACTCTAAATCAAACACGGTTTGTGCTAGCTTCTTGAAACTTGACACAATAAAGTAGTTC
Source organism: Callospermophilus lateralis (assembly GCF_048772815.1). Taxonomy (NCBI): domain Eukaryota; kingdom Metazoa; phylum Chordata; class Mammalia; order Rodentia; family Sciuridae; genus Callospermophilus; species Callospermophilus lateralis. The sequence continues at coordinate 7,282 of NW_027517034.1, read as the reverse complement.
TACGTTCTATCTCTAAGGTTTGTTTCCTCTTGATGTAGCCTAATGCAGGGACTGGCGAATACACTTATATTGAAAGGGGTTGCAAAACTTTCAAAAAACTAGAGTCTCCTGAAATCTCAACATATATTTTTTCATCCAATCTTCATGATACATTCAAGTAATGATCAGTACACCATTCCCACTTGGATGCCCAAGTTTTGTTCTTCTAGGTCTAAGCATTCGTTTGCAGGAACTGTTTGAATTTTTAGGTTTCACTCTGTTTTCTCCTATATTGACAGATGCAGTTAGAACTTTAAATCAAACACGGTTTGTGCTAGCTACTTGAAACATGACACAATAAAGTAGTTCTACGTTCTATACCTAAGGTTTGTTTCCTCTTGATGTAGCCTTAAGCAGAGACTGGCGAATAACACATTCAATGAAAAGCGTTGTTAGGCTGCCAAAAAACTAGAGTCTCCTGAAATCTCAACACATGTTTTTTTCCGACCTTAATGATACTTTCAAGTAATGAGCAGTACACCAATCAAACTTGGATGCCCAAGTTTTGTTCTCCTAGGTTGATGCATTCGTTTGCAGTTACAGTTTGAATTTCTAGGTTTCACTCTGTTTTCTCCTATATTGACAGATGCAGCTAGAACTCTAAATCAAACACGGTTTGTGCTAGCTTCTTGAAACTTGACACAATAAAGTAGTTCTACGTTCTATCTCTAAGGTTTGTTTCCTCTTGATGTAGCCTAATGCAGGGACTGGCGAATAACACTTATATTGAAAGGGGTTGCCAAACTTTCAAAAAACTAGAGTCTCCTGAAATCTCAACATATATTTTTTCATCCAATCTTCATGATACATTCAAGTAATGATCAGTACACCATTCCCACTTGGATGCCCAAGTTTTGTTCTTCTAGGTTGAAGCATTCGTTTGCAGGAACAGTTTGAATTTTTAGGTTTCACTCTGTTTTCTCCTATATTGACAGATGCAGTTAGAACTTTAAATCAAACACGGTTTGTGCTAGCTACTTGAAACATGACACAATAAAGTAGTTCTACGTTCTATCCCTAAGGTTTGTTTCCTCTTGATGTACCCTTAAGCAGAGACTGGCGAATAACACATTCAATGAAAGGCGTTGTTAGGCTGCCAAAAAACTACAGTCTCCTGAAATCTCATCATATATTTTTTCTTCCGACCTTCATGATACTTTCAAGTAATGAGCAGTGCACCAATCAAACTTGGATGCCCAAGTTTCGTTCTCCTAGATTGAAGCATTCGTTTGCAGGAACAGTTTGAATTTTTAGGTTTCACTCTGTTTTGTCCTATATTGACAGATGCAGTTCGAACTCTAAATCAAACACGGTTTGTGCTAGCTTCTTGAAACTTGACAAAATACTGTAGTTCTACGTTCTATCTCTAAGGTTTGTTTCCTCTTGATGTAGCCTAATGCAGTTACTGGCGAATAACACTTTTATTGAAAGGGGTTGCCAAACTTCCAAAAACTAGAGTCTTCTGAAATCTCAACATATATTTTTGCATCCAATCTTCATGATACTTTCAAGTAATGATCAGTACACCAATCCCACTTGGATGCTCAAGTTTCATTCTCCTACGTTGAAGCATTCGTTTGCAGTAACAGTTTTAATTTTTAGGTTTCACTGTTTTCTCCTATATTGACAAATGTAGTTCAAACTCTAAATCATGCACGGTGTGGGCTAGCTTCTTGAAACTTGACACAATAAAGTAGTTCTACATTCTATCCTAAGGTTTGTTTCCTCTTGATGCAGCCTTCAGCACAGACTGGCGAATAACACTTTCAATGAAAGGCGTTGTAGGCTGCCAAAAAATTAGAGTCTCCTGAAATCTCAACACATATTTTTTTTCTGACCTTAATGATACTTTCACGTAATGAGCAGTACACCAATCAAACTTGGATGCCCAAGTTTCGTTCTCCTAGCTTGATGCATTCGTTTGCAGTTACAGTTTGAATTTCTAGGTTTCACTCTGTTTTCTCCTATATTGACAGATGCAGCTAGAACTCTAAATCAAACACGGTTTGTGCTAGCTTCTTGAAACTTGACACAATAAAGTAGTTCTACGTTCTATCTCTAAGGTTTGTTTCCTCTTGATGTAGCCTAATGCAGGGACTGGCGAATAACACTTATATTGAAAGGGGTTGCCAAACTTTCAAAAAACTAGAGTCTCCTGAAATCTCAACATATATATGTTTTCATCCAATCTTCATGATACATTCAAGTAATGATCAGTACACCATTCCCACTTGGATGCCCAAGTTTTGTTCTTCTAGGTTGAAGCATTCGTTTGCAGGAACAGTTTGAATTTTTAGGTTTCACTCTGTTTTCTCCTATATTGACAGATGCAGTTAGAACTTTAAATCAAACACGGTTTGTGCTAGCTACTTGAAACATGACACAATAAAGTAGTTCTACGTTCTATCCCTAAGGTTTGTTTCCTCTTGATGTAGCCTTAAGCAGAGACTGGCGAATAACACATTCAATGAAAGGCGTTGTTAGGCTGCCAAAAAACTACAGTCTCCTGAAATCTCATCATATATTTTTTCTTCCGACCTTCATGATACTTTCAAGTAATGAGCCGTGCACCAATCAAACTTGGATGCCCAAGTTTCGTTCTCCTAGGTTGAAGCATTCGTTTGCAGGAACAGTTTGAATTTTTAGGTTTCACTCTGTTTTGTAATATATTGACAGATGCAGTTCGAACTCTAAATCAAACACGGTTTGTGCTAGCTTCTTGAAACTTGACAAAATACTGTAGTTCTAGGTTCTATCTCTAAGGTTTGTTTCCTCTTCATGTAGCCTAATGCAGTTACTGGCGAATAACACTTTTATTAAAAGGGGTTGCCAAACTTCCAAAAACTAGAGTCTTCTGAAATCTCAACATATATTTTTGCATCCAATCTTCATGATACTTTCAAGTAATGATCAGTACACCAATCCCACTTGGATGCTCAAGTTTCATTCTCCTACGTTGAAGCATTCGTTTGCAGTAACAGTTTTAATTTTTAGGTTTCACTGTTTTCTTCTATATTGACAAATGTAGTTCAAACTCTAAATCATACACGGTTTGGGCTAGCTTCTTGAAACTTGACACAATAAAGTAGTTCTACATTCTATCCCTAAGGTTTGTTTCCTCTTGATGTAGCCTTCAGCACAGACTGGCGAATAACACTTTCAATGAAAGGCGTTGTTAGGCTGCCAAAAAACTAGAGTCTTCTGAAATCTCAACACATATTTTTTTCCGACCTTAATGATACTTTCAAGTAATGAGCAGTACACCAATCAAACTTGGATGCCCAAGTTTCGTTCTCCTAGGTTGATGCATTCGTTTGCAGTTACAGTTTGAATTTCTAGGTTTCACTCTGTTTTCTCCTATATTGACAGATGCAGCTAGAACACTAAATCAAACACGGTTTGTGCTAGCTTCTTGATACTTGACACAATAAAGTAGTTCTACGATCTATCTCTAAGGTTTGTTTCCTCTTGATGTAGCCTAATGCAGGGACTGGCGAATAACACTTATATTGAAAGGGGTTTCCAAACTTTCAAAAAACTAGAGTCTCCTGAAATCTCAACATATATTTTTTCATCCAATCTTCATGATACATTCAAGTAATGATCAGTACACCATTCCCACTTGGATGCCCAAGTTTTGTTCTTCTAGGTTGAAGCATTCGTTTGCAGGAACAGTTTGAATTTTTAGGTTTCACTCTGTTTTCTCCTATATTGACAGATGCAGTTAGAACTTTAAATCAAACACGGTTTGTGCTAGCTACTTGAAACATGACACAATAAAGTAGTTCTACGTTCTCTCCCTAAGGTTTGTTTCCTCTTGATGTACCCTTAAGCAGAGACTGGCGAATAACACATTCAATGAAAGGCGTTGTTAGGCTGCCAAAAAACTACAGTCTCCTGAAATCTCATCATGTATTTTTTCTTCCGACCTTCATGATACTTTCAAGTAATGAGCAGTGCACCAATCAAACTTGGATGCCCAAGTTTCGTTCTCCTAGGTTGAAGCATTCGTTTGCAGGAACAGTTTGAATTTTTAGGTTTCACTCTGTTTTGTCCTATATTGACAGATGCAGTTCGAACTCTAAATCAAACACGGTTTGTGCTAGCTTCTTGAAACTTGACAAAATACTGTAGTTCTACGTTCTATCTCTAAGGTTTGTTTCCTCTTGATGTAGCCTAATGCAGTTACTGGCGAATAACACTTTTATTGAAAGGGGTTGCCAAACTTCCAAAAACTAGAGTCTTCTGAAATCTCAACATATATTTTTGCATCCAATCTTCATGATACTTTCGAGTAATGATCAGTACACCAATCCCACTTGGATGCTCAAGTTTCATTCTCCTACGTTGAAGCATTCGTTTGCAGTAACAGTTTTAAGGTTTTAGGTTTCACTGTTTTCTTCTATACTGACAAATGTAGTTCAAACTCTAAATCATACACGGTTTGGGCTAGCTTCTTGAAACTTGACACAATAAAGTAGTTCTACATTCTATCCCTAAGGTTTGTTTCCTCTTGATGTAGCCTTCAGCACAGACTGGAGAATAACACTTTCAATGAAAGGCGTTGTTAGGCTGCCAAAAAACAGGAGTCTCCTGAAATCTCAACACATATTTTTTTCCGACCTTAATGATACTTTCAAGTAATGAGCAGTACACCAATCAAACTTGGATGCCCAAGTTTCGTTCTCCTAGCTTGATGCATTCGTTTGCAGTTACAGTTTGAATTTCTAGGTTTCACCCTGTTTTCTCCTATATTGACAGATGCAGCTAGAACTCTAAATCAAACACGGTTTGTGCTAGCTTCTTGAAACTTGACACAATAAAGTAGTTCTACGTTCTATCTCTAAGGTTTGTTTCCTCTTGATGTAGCCTAATGCAGGGACTGGCGAATAACACTTATATTGAAAGGGGTTGCCAAACTTTCAAAAAACTAGAGTCTCCTGAAATCTCAACATATATTTTTTCATCCAATCTTCATGATACATTCTAGTAATGATCAGTACACCATTCCCACTTGGATGCCCAAGTTTTGTTCTTCTAGTTTGAAGCATTCGTTTGCAGGAACAGTTTGAATTTTAGGTTTCACTCTGTTTTCTCCTATATTGACAGATGCAGTTAGAACTTTAAATCAAACACGGTTTGTGCTAGCTACTTGAAACATGACACAATAAAGTAGTTCTACGTTCTATCCCTAAGGTTTGTTTCCCCTTGATGTAGCCTTAAGCAGAGACTGGCGAATAACACATTCAATGAAAGGCGTTGTTAGGCTGCCAAAAAACTACAATCTCCTGAAATCTCATCATATATTTTTCTTCCGACCTTCATGATACTTTCAAGTAATGAGCCGTGCACCAATCAAACTTGGATGCCCAAGTTTCGTTCTCCTAGGTTGAAGCATTCGTTTGCAGGAACAGTTTGAATTTTTAGGTTTCACTCGGTTTTGTCCTATATTGACAGATGCAGTTCGAACTCTAAATCAAACACGGTTTGTGCTAGCTTCTTGAAATTTGACAAATACTGTAGTTCTACGTTCTATCTCTAAGGTTTGTTTCCTCTTGATGTAGCCTAATGCAGGGGCTGGCGAATAACACTTTTATTGAGAGGGGTTGCCAAACTTCCCAAAATTAGAGTCTTCTGAAATCTCAACATATATTTTTTCATCCAATCTTCATGATACATTCAAGTAATGATCAGTACACCATTCCCACTTGGATGCCCAAGTTTTGTTCTTCTAGGTTGAAGCACTCGTTTGCAGGAACAGTTTGAATTTTTAGGTTTCACTCTGTTTTCTCCTATATTGACAGATGCAGTTAGAACTTTAAATCAAACACGGTTGTGCTAGCTACTTGAAACATGACACAATAAAGTAGTTCTACGTTCTATACCTAAGGTTTGTTTCCTCTTGATGTAGCCTTAAGCAGAGACTGGCGAATAACACATTCAATGAAAGGCGTTGTTAGGCTGCCAAAAAACTACAGTCTCCTGAAATCTCATCATATATTTTTTCTTCCGACCTTCATGATACTTTCAAGTAATGAGCAGTGCACCAATCAAACTTGGATGCCCAAGTTTCGTTCTCCTAGGTTGAAGCATTCGTTTGCAGGAACAGTTTGAATTTTTAGGTTTCACTCTGTTTTGTCCTATATTGACAGATGCAGTTCGAACTCTAAATCAAACACGGTTTGTGCTAGCTTCTTGAAACTTGACAAAATACTGTAGTTCCACTTTCTATCTCTAAGGTTCGTTTCCTCTTCATGTAGCCTAATGCAGGGACTGGCGAATAACACTTTTATTGAAAGGGGTTGCCAAACTTCCAAAAACTAGAGTCTTCTGAAATCTCAACATATATTTTTGCATCCAATCTTCATGATACTTTCAAGTAATGATCAGTACACCAATCCCACTTGGATGCTCAAGTTTCATTCTCCTACGTTGAAGCATTCGTTTGCAGTAACGGTTTTAATTTTTAGGTTTCACTGTTTTCTTCTATATTGACAAATGTAGTTCAAACTCTAAATCATACACGGTTTGCGCTAGCTTCTTGAAATTTGACACAATAAAGTAGTTCTACATTCTATCCCTAAGGTTTGTTTCCTCTTGATGTAGCCTTCAGCACAGACTGGCGAATAACACTTTCAATGAAAGGCGTTGTTAGGCTGCCAAAAAACTAGAGTCTCCTGAAATCTCAACACATTTTTTTTTCCGACCTTAATGATACTTTCAAGTAATGAGCAGTACACCAATCAAACTTGGATGCCCAAGTTTCGTTCTCCTAGGTTGATGCATTCGTTTGCAGTTACAGTTTGAATTTCTAGGTTTCACTCTGTTTTCTCCTATATTGACAGATGCAGCTAGAACTCTAAATCAAACACGGTTTGTGCTAGCTTCTTGAAACTTGACACAATAAAGTAGTTCAACGTTCTATCTCTAAGGTTTGTTTCCTCTTGATGTAGCCTAATGCAGGGACTGGCGAATAACACTTATATTGAAAGGGGTTGCCAAACTTTCAAAAAACTAGAGTCTCCTGAAATCTCAACATATATTTTTTCATCCAATCTTCATGATACATTCAAGTAATGATCAGTACACCATTCCCACTTGGATGCCCAAGTTTTGTTCTTCTAGGTTGAAGCATTCGTTTGCAGGAACAGTTTGAATTTTTAGGTTTCACTCTGTTTTCTCCTATATTGACAGATGCAGTTAGAACTTTAAATCAAACACGGTTTGTGCTAGCTACTTGAAA
>NW_027517033.1:0-49532 GCF_048772815.1 Callospermophilus lateralis | reverse complement strand
TCCTCTTCATGTAGCCCTAGGCACAGACTGTGGAAAAGCACTTTCATTGAGAGGGGTTGCCAAGCTTCTAAGAAATAACGAGTTTCCGAAATACCAGCAAACATTTTTTCACCCAATCTTGATGATACTTGGTGCTAATGATCAGTACACAAATCCCACTTCTCTCACCAAATTTTGTTCTTCTAGGTTGAAGCGTTCGTGTACAGTAGCAGTTTTTATATTTAGGTTTCCCTCTGTTCTCTCCTATATAGATAGATGAATTTGGAACTCTAAATCCAACATGGTTTGTAGTAACTCTTTGAAATTTGACAAAATAAAGGATTCTCAGATTTGCCTCTATGGTTTGTTATCTCTTAAAGTAGCCCTAGGCACAGACTGTGGAATAGCACTTTCATTGAGAGGGGTTGCCAAGCTTCTAAGAAATAACGAGTTTCCGAAATACCAGCAAATATTTTTTCACTCAATCTTGATGATACTTGTTGCTAACGATCAGTACACATAACCCACTTGGCTCACCAAATTTAGTTCTTCTAGGTTGAAGCGTTCGTGTACAGTAGCAGTTTTTATATTTAGGTTTCCCTCTGTTCTCTCCTATACAGATAGATGAATTTGGAACTCTAAATCCAACATGGTTTGTAGTAGCTCTTTGAAACTTGACAAAATAAAGGAGTTCTCAGTTTTGTCTCTATGGTTTGTTTCCACTTCAAGTAGCCCTAGGCACAGACTGTGGAAAGCACTTTCATTGAGAGGGGTTGCCAGGCTTCTAAGAAATAACGAGTTTCCGAAATACCAGCAAATATTTTTTCACCCAATCTTGATGATACTTGGTGGTAATGATCAGTACACAAATCCTACTTGGCTCACCAAATTTTGTTCTTCTAGGTTGAAGCGTTCGTCTACAGTAGCAGTTTTTATTTAGGTTTCCCTCTGTTCTCTCCCATATAGATAGATGAATTTGGAACTCTAAATCCAACATGGTTTGTAGTAGCTCTTTGAAACTTGACAAAATAAAGGAGTTCTCAGTTTTGTCTCTATGGTTTGTTTCCTCTTCAAGTAGCCCTAGGCACAGACTGTAGAAAAGCACTTTTATTGAGAGGGGTTGCCAAGCTTCTCAGAAATTAGGAGTTTCCGAAATACCAGCAAATATTTTTTCACCCAAACTTGATGATACTTGGAGCTAATGATCAGTACACAAATCCCACTTGGATCACCAAATTTTGTTCTTCTAGGTTGAAGCGTTCCTCTACAGTAGCAGTTTTTATATTTAGGTTTCCCTCTTTTCTCTCATATATAGAAAGATGAATTTGGAACTCTAAATCCAACATGGTTTGTAGTAGCTCTTTGAAACTTGACAAAATAAAGGAGTTCTCAGTTTTGTCTCTATGGTTTGTTTCCTCTTCAAGTAGCCCTAGGCACAGACTGTGGAAAGCACTTTCATTGAGATGGGTTGCCAAGCTTCTAAGAAATAACGACTTTCCGAAATACCAGCAAATATTTTTACACACAATCTAGCTGATACTTGGTGGTAATGATCAGTACACAAATCCCACTTGGCTCACCAAATTTTGTTCTTCTAGGTTGAAGCGATCGTCTGCAGTAGCAGTTTTTATATTTAGGTTTCTCTCTGTTTTCTCCTATATAGATAGATGAATTCGGAACTCTAAATCCAACATGGTTTGTAGTAGCTCTTTGAAACTTGACAAAATAAAGGAAGTCTCAGTTTTGTCTCTATGGTTTGTTTCCTCTTCAAGTAGCGCTAGGCACACTGTGGAAAAGCACTTTCATTTAGAGGGGTTGCCAAGCTTCTTAGAAATAACGAGTTTCGAAATACCAGCAAATATTTTTTCACACAATTTTGATGATTCTTGGTGGTAATGATCAGTACACAAATCACACTTGGCTCACGAAATTTTGTTCTTCTAGTTTGAAGCTTTCGTCTACAGTAGCAGTTTTTATATTTAGGTTTCCCTTTGTTCTCTCCTATATAGATAGATGAATTTGGAACTCTAAATCCAACATGGTTTGTAGTAGCTCTTTGAAACTTGACAAAATAAAGGAGTTCTCAGATTTGCCTCTATGGTTTGTTTCCAATTAAAGTAGCCCTAGGCACAGACTGTGGAATAGCACTTTCATTGAGAGGGGTTGCCAAGCTTCTAAGAAATTACGAGTTTCCGAAATACCAGCAAACATTTTTTCACCCAATCTTGATGATACTTGGTGCTAATGATCAGTACACAAATCCCACTTCTCTCACCAAATTTTGTTCTTCTAGGTTGAAGCGTTCGTCTACATTAGCAGTTTTTATATTTAGGTTTCCCTCTGTTCTCTCCTATATAGATAGATGAATTTGGAACTCTAAATCCAACATGGTTTGTAGTAGCTCTTTGAAACTTGACAAAATAAAGGAGTTCTCAGTTTTGTCTCTATGGTTTGTTTCCTCTTCAAGTAGCCCTAGGCACAGACTGTGGAAAGCACTTTCATTGAGAGGGGTTTGCCAAGCTTCTAAGAAATAACGAGTTTCCGAAATACCAGCAAATATTTTTTCACCCAATATTGATGATACTTGGTGGTAATGATCAGTACACAAATCCTACTTGGCTCACCAAATTTTGTTCTTCTAAGTTGAAGCGTTCGTCTACAGTAGCAGTTTTTATATTTAGGATTCCCTCTGTTCTCTCCCATATAGATAGATGAATTTGGAACTCTAAATCCAACATGGTTTGTAGTAGCTCTTTGAAACTTGACAAAATAAAGGATTCTCAGATTTGCCTCTATGGTTTGTTTCCTCTTAAAGTAGCCCTAGGCACAGACTGTGGAATAGCACTTTCATTGAGAGGGGTTGCCAAGCTTCTAAGAAATAACGAGTTTCCGAAATACCATTAAATATTTTTTCACTCAATCTTGATGATACTTGTTGCTAACGATCAGTACACATAACCCACTTGGCTCACCAAATTTAGTTCTTCTAGGTTGAAGCGTTCGTGTACAGTAGCAGTTTTTATATTTAGGTTTCCCTCTGTTCTCTCCTATACAGATAGATGAATTTGGAACTCTAAATCCAACATGGTTTGTAGTAGCTCTTTGAAACTTGACAAAATAAAGGAGTTCTCAGTTTTGTCCTATGGTTTGTTTCCACTTCAAGTAGCCCTAGGCACAGACTGTGGAAAGCACTTTCATTGAGAGGGGTTGCCAAGCTTCTAAGAAATAACGAGTTTCCGAAATACCAGCAAATATTTTTTCACCCAATCTTGATGATACTTGGTGGTAATGATCAGTACACAAATCCTACTTGGCTCACCAAATTTTGTTCTTCTAGGTTGAAGCGTTCGTCTACAGTAGCAGTTTTTATATTTAGGTTTCCCTCTGTTCTCTCCCATATAGATAGATGAATTTGGAACTCTAAATCCAACATGGTTTGTAGTAGCTCTTTGAAACTTGACAAAATAAAGGAGTTCTCAGTTTTGTCTCTATGGTTTGTTTCCTCTTCAAGTAGCCCTAGGCACAGACTGTAGAAAAGCACTTTCATTGAGAGGGGTTGCCAAGCTTCTCAGAAATTAGGAGTTTCCGAAATACCAGCAAATATTTTTTCACCCAAACTTGATGATACTTGGAGCTAATGATCAGTACACAAATCCCACTTGGCTCACCAAATTTTGTTCTTCTAGGTTGAAGCGTTCCTCTACAGTAGCAGTTTTTATATTTAGGTTTCCCTCTTTTCTCTCATATACAGAAAGATGAATTTGGAACCCTAAATCCAACATGGTTTGTAGTAGCTCTTTGAAACTTGACAAAATAAAGGAGTTCTCAGTTTTGTCTCTATGGTTTGTTTCCTCTTCAAGTAGCCCTAGGCACAGACTGTGGAAAGCACTTTCATTGAGATGGGTTGCCAAGCTTCTAAGAAATAACGACTTTCCGAAATACCAGCAAATATTTTTACACACAATCTAGCTGATACTTGGTGGTAATGATCAGTACACAAATCCCACTTGGCTCACCAAATTTTGTTCTTCTAGGTTGAAGCGATCGTCTGCAGTAGCAGTTTTTATATTTAGGTTTCTCTCTGTTCTCTCCTATATAGATAGATGAATTCGGAACTCTAAATCCAACATGGTTTGTAGTAGCTCTTTGAAACTTGACAAAATAAAGGAAGTCTCAGTTTTGTCTCTATGGTTTGTTTCCTCTTCAAGTAGCGCTAGGCACACTGTGGAAAAGCACTTTCATTTAGAGGGGTTGCCAAGCTTCTTAGAAATAACGAGTTTCGAAATACCAGCAAATATTTTTTCACACAATTTTGATGATTCTTGGTGGTAATGATCAGTACACAAATCACACTTGGCTCACGAAATTTTGTTCTTCTAGTTTGAAGCTTTCGTCTACAGTAGCAGTTTTTATATTTAGGTTTCCCTTTGTTCTCTCCTATATAGATAGATAATTTGGAACTCTAAATCCAACATGGTTTGTAGTAGCTCTTTGAAACTTGACAAAATAAAGGAGTTCTCAGATTTGCCTCTATGGTTTGTTTCCAATTAAAGTAGCCCTAGGCACAGACTGTGGAAAAGCACTTTCAATCAGAGGGGTTGAAAAGTTTCTAAGAAATTAAGAGTTTCCGAAATACCAGCAAATATTTTTTCACCCAATCTTGACGATACTTGGAGCTAATGATCAGTACACAAATCCCACTTGGCTCACCAAATTTTGTTCTTCTGGGTTGAAGCGTTCGTCTACAGTAGCAGTTTTTAGATTTAGGTTTCCATCTGTTCTCTCCTATATAGAAAGATGAATTTGGAACTCTAAATCCAGCATGGTTTGTAGTAGCTCCTTGAAACTTGACAAAATAAAGGAGTTCTCAGATTTGTCTCTATGGTTTGTTTCCTCTTCAAGTAGCCCTAGGCACAGACTGTGGAAAGCACTTTCATTGAGATGGGTTGCCAAGTTCTAAGAAATAACGAGTTTTGAAATACCAGCAAAATATTTTTTCACCCAAATTTGATGATTCTTTGTGGTAATGTTCAGTACACAAATCCCACTTGGCTCACGAAATTTTGTTCTTCTAGTTTGAAGCTTTCGTCTACACTAGCAGTTTTTATATTTAGGTTTCCCGTTGTTCTCTCCTATATAGATAGATGAATTTGGAACTCTAAATCCAACATGGTTTGTAGTAGCTCTTTGAAACCTGACAAAATAAAGGATTCTCAGATTTGCCTCTATGGTTTGTTTCCTCTTAAAGTAGCCCTAGGCACAGACTGTGGAATAGCACTTTCATTGAGAGGGGTTGCCAAGCTTCTAAGAAATAACGAGTTTCCGAAATACCAGCAAATATTTTTTCACCCAATCTTGATGATACTTGGTGGTAATGATCAGTACACAAATCCCACTTGACTTACCAAATTTTGTTCTTCTAGGTTGAAGCGATCGTCTAAAGTAGCAGTTTTTATATTTACGTTTCCCTCGGTTCTCTCCTATATCGATAGATGAATTTGGAACTCTAAATTCAACATGGTTTGTAGTAGCTCTTTGAACTTGACAAAATAAAGGAGGTCTCAGATTTGTCTCTATGGTTTGTTTCCTCTTCAAGTAGCCCTAGGCACAGACTGTGGAAAAGCACTTTCATTGAGAGGGGTTGCCAAGCTTCTAAGAAATAACGAGTTTCCGAAATACCAGCAAACATTTTTTCACCCAATCTTGATGATACTTGGTTCAAATGATCAGTACACAAATCCCACTTCTCTCACCAAATTTTGTTCTTCTAGGTTGAAGCGTTCGTCTACAGTAGCAGTTTTTATATTTAGGTTTCCCTCTGTTCTCTCCTATATAGATAGATGAATTTGGAACTCTAAATCCAACATGGTTTGTAGTAGCTCTTTGAAACTTGACAAAATAAAGGAGTTCTCAGTTTTGTCTCTATGGTTTGTTTCCTCTTCAAGTAGCCCTAGGCACAGACTGTGGAAAGCACTTTCATTGAGAGGGGTTGCCAAGCTTCTAAGAAATAACGAGTTTCCGAAATACCAGCAAATATTTTTTCACCCAATCTTGATGATACTTGTTGCTAACGATCAGTACACATAACCCACTTGGCTCACAAATTTAGTTCTTCTAGGTTGAAGCGTTCGTGTACAGTAGCAGTTTTTAAATTTGGTTTCCCTCTGTTCTCTCCTATACAGATAGATGAATTTGGAACTCTAAATCCAACATGGTTTGTAGTAGCTCTTTGAAACTTGACAAAATAAAGGAGTTCTCAGTTTTTTCTCTATGGTTTGTTTCCACTTCAAGTAGCCCTAGGCAAAGACTGTGGAAAGCACTTTCATTCAGAGGGGTTCCCAAGCTTCTAAGAAATAACGAGTTTCCGAAATACCAGCAAATATTTTTTCACCCAAATTTGATGATACTTGGTGGTAATGATCAGTACACAAATCCTACTTGGCTCACCAAATTTTGTTCTTCTAAGTTGAAGCGTTCGTCTACAGTAGCAGTTTTTATATTTAGGATTCCCTCTGTTCTCTCCCATATAGATAGATGAATTTGGAACTCTAAATCCAACATGGTTTGTAGTAGCTCTTTGAAACTTGACAAAATAAAGGAGTTCTCAGATTTGTCTCTATGGTTTGTTTCCTCTTCAAGTAGCCCTAGGCACAGACTGTGGAAAAGCACTTTCATTGAGAGGGGTTGAAAAGTTTCTAAGAAATTAAGAGTTTCCGAAATACCAGCAAATATTTTTTCACCCAATCTTGACGATACTTGGAGCTAATGATCAGTACACAAATCCCACTTGGCTCACCAAATTTTGTTCTTCTGGGTTGAAGCGTTCGTCTACAGTAGCAGTTTTTAGATTTAGGTTTCCATCTGTTCTCTCCTATATAGAAAGATGAATTTGGAACTCTAAATCCAACATGGTTTGTAGTAGCTCCTTGAAACTTGACAAAATAAAGGAGTTCTCAGATTTGTCTCTATGGTTTGTTTCCTCTTCAAGTAGCCCTAGGCACAGACTGTGGAAAAGCACTTTCATTGATAGGGGTTGCCACGCTTCTAAGAAATAACGAGTTTCCGAAATACCAGCAAATATTTTTTCACCCAACCTTGATGATACTTGGTGGTAATGATCAGTACACAAATCCCACTTGGCTCACCAAATTTTGTTCTTTTAGGTTGATGAGTTCGTCTACAGTAGCAGTTTTTATATTTAGGTTTCCCTCTATTCACTCCTATATAGATAGATGAATTTGGAACTCTAAATCCAACATGGTTTGTAGTAGCTCATTGAAACTTGACAAAATAATGGAGTTCTCAGTTTTGCCTCTGTGGTTTGTTTCCTCTTCAAGTAGCCCTAGGCACAGACTGTGGAAAAGCACTTTCATTGAGAGGGGTTGCCAAGCTTCTAAGAAATTACGAGTTTCCAAAATACCAGCAAATATTTTTTCACCCAATCTTGATGATACTTGGAGCTAATGATCAGTACACAAATCCCACTTGGCTCACCAAATTTTGTTCTTCTGGGTTGAAGCGTTCGTCTACAGTAGCAGTTTTTAGATTTAGGTTTCCCTCTGTTCTCTCCCATATAGATAGATGAATTTGGAACTCTAAATCCAACATGGTTTGTAGTAGCTCTTTGAAACTTGACAAAATAAAGGAGTTCTCAGTTTTGTCTCTATGGTTTGTTTCCTCTTCAAGTAGCCCTAGGCACAGACTGTAGAAAAGCACTTTCATTGAGAGGGGTTGCCAAGCTTCTCAGAAATTAGGAGTTTCCGAAATACCAGCAAATATTTTTTCACCCAAACTTGATGATACTTGGAGCTAATGATCAGTACACAAATCCCACTTGGCTCACCAAATTTTGTTCTTCTAGGTTGAAGCGTTCCTCTACAGTAGCAGTTTTTATATTTAGGTTTCCCTCTTTTCTCTCATATATAGAAAGATGAATTTGGAACTCTAAATCCAACATGGTTTGTAGTAGCTCTTTGAAACTTGACAAAATAAAGGAGTTCTCAGTTTTGTCTCTATGGTTTGTTTCCTCTTCAAGTAGCCCTAGGCACAGACTGTGGAAAGCACTTTCATTGAGATGGGTTGCCAAGCTTCTAAGAAATAACGACTTTCCGAAATACCAGCAAATATTTTTACACACAATCTAGCTGATACTTGGTGGTAATGATCAGTACACAAATCCCACTTGGCTCACCAAATTTTGTTCTTCTAGGTTGAAGCGATCGTCTACAGTAGCAGTTTTTATATTTAGGTTTCTCTCTGTTCTCTCCTATATAGATAGATGAATTTGGAACTCTAAATCCAACATGGTTTGTAGTAGCTCTTTGAAACTTGACAAAATAAAGGAAGTCTCAGTTTTGTCTTTATGGTTTGTTTCCTCTTCAAGTAGCGCTAGGCACACTGTGGAAAAGCACTTTCATTTAGAGGGGTTGCCAAGCTTCTAAGAAATAACGAGTTTCGAAATACCAGCAAATATTTTTTCACACAATTTTGATGATTCTTGGTGGTAATGATCAGTACACAAATCACACTTGGCTCACGAAATTTTGTTCTTCTAGTTTGAAGCTTTCGTCTACAGTAGCAGTTTTTATATTTAGGTTTCCCTTTGTTCTCTCCTATATAGATAGATGAATTTGGAACTCTAAATCCAACATGGTTTGTAGTAGCTCTTTGAAACTTGACAAAATAAAGGAGTTCTCAGATTTGCCTCTATGGTTTGTTTCCAATTAAAGTAGCCCTAGGCACAGACTGTGGAAAAGCACTTTCATTGAGAGGGGTTGCCAAGCTTCTAAGAAATAACGAGTTTCCGAAATACCAGCAAATATTTTTTCACCCAATCTTGATGATACTTGGTGCTAATGATCAGTACATAAATCCCACTTGGCTCAGCAAATTTTGTTTTTCTAGGTTGAAGGGTTCGTCTACAGTAGCAGTTTTTATATTAAGGTTTCCCTCTGTTTTCTCCTATATAGATAGATGAATTTGGAACTCTAAATCCAACATGGTTTGTAGTAGCTCTTTGAAACTTGACAAAATAAAGGAGTTCTCAGTTTTGTCTCTATGGTTTGTTTCCTCTTCAAGTAGCCCTAGGCACAGACTGTGGAAAAGCACTTTCATTGAGAGGGGTTGCCAGGCTTCTAAGAAATTACGAGTTTCCGAAATACCAGCAAACATTTTTTCACCCAATCTTGATGATACTTGGTGCTAATGATCAGTACACAAATCCCACTTCTCTCACCAAATTTTGTTCTTCTAGGTTGAAGCGTTCGTCTACAGTAGCAGTTTTTATATTAAGTTTCCCTCTGTTCTCTCCTATATAGATAGATGAATTTGGAACTCTAAATCCAACATGGTTTGTAGTAGCTCTTTGAAACTTGACAAAATAAAGGAGTTCTCAGTTTTGTCTCTATGGTTTGTTTCCTCTTCAAGTAGCCCTAGGCACAGACTGTGGAAAGCACTTTCATTGAGAGGGGTTGCCAAGCTTCTAAGAAATAACGAGTTTCCGAAATACCAGCAAATATTTTTTCACCCAATCTTGATGATACTTGGTGGTAATGATCAGTACACAAATCCTACTTGGCTCACCAAATTTTGTTCTTCTAAGTTGAAGCGTTCGTCTACAGTAGCAGTTTTTATATTTAGGATTCCCTCTGTTCTCTCCCATATAGATAGATGAATTTGGAACTCTAAATCCAACATGGTTTGTAGTAGCTCTTTGAAACTTGACAAAATAAAGGAGTTCTCAGATTTGTCTCTATGGTTTGTTTCCTCTTCAAGTAGCCCTAGGCACAGACTGTGGAAAAGCACTTTCATTGAGAGGGGTTGAAAAGTTTCTAAGAAATTAAGAGTTTCCGAAATACCAGCAAATATTTTTTCACCCAATCTTGACGATACTTGGAGCTAATGATCAGTACACAAATCCCACTTGGCTCACCAAATTTTGTTCTTCTGGGTTGAAGCGTTCGTCTACAGTAGCAGTTTTTAGATTTAGGTTTCCATCTGTTCGCTCCTATATAGAAAGATGAATTTGGAACTCTAAATCCAACATGGTTTGTAGTAGCTCCTTGAAACTTGACAAAATAAAGGAGTTCTCAGATTTGTCTCTATGCTTTGTTTCCTCTTCAAGTAGCCCTAGGCACAGACTGTGGAAAAGCACTTTCCTTGATAGGGGTTGCCACGCTTCTAAGAAATAACGAGTTTCCGAAATACCAGCAAACATTTTTTCACCCAATCTTGATGATACTTGGTGCTAATGATCAGTACACAAATCCCACTTCTCTCACCAAATTTTGTTCTTCTAGGTTGAAGCGTTCGTCTACAGTAGCAGTTTTTATATTTAGGTTTCCCTCTATTCACTCCTATATAGATAGATGAATTTGGAACTCTAAATCCAACATGGTTTGTAGTAGCTCATTGAAACTTGACAAAATAATGGAGTTCTCAGTTTTGCCTCTATGGTTTGTTTCCTCTTCAAGTAGCCCTAGGCACAGACTGTGGAAAAGCACTTTCATTGAGATGGGTTGCCAAGCTTCTAAGAAATTACGAGTTTCCAAAATACCAGCAAATATTTTTTCACCCAATCTTGATGATACTTGGAGCTAATGATCAGTACACAAATCCCACTTGGCTCACCAAATTTTGTTCTTCTGGGTTGAAGCGTTCGTCTACAGTAGCAGTTTTTAGATTTAGGTTTCCCTCTGTTCTCTCCTATATAGAAAGATGAATTTGGAACTCTAAATCCAACATGGTTTGTAGTAGCTCTTTGAAACTAGACAAAATAAAGGAGTTCTCAGTTTTGTCTCTATGGTTTGTTTCCTCTTCAAATAGCCCTAGGCACAGACTGTGGAAAGCACTTTCATTGAGATGGGTTGCCAAGCTTCTAAGAAATAACGAGTTTCGAAATACCAGCAAATATTTTTTCACCCAAATTTGATGATTCTTTGTGGTAATGTTCAGTACACAAATCCCACTTGGCTCACGAAATTTTGTTCTTCTAGTTTGAAGCTTTCTTCTACACTAGCAGTTTTAATATTTAGGTTTCCCGTTGTTCTCTCCTATATAGATAGATGAATTTGGAACTCTAAATCCAACATGGTTTGTAGTAGCTCTTTGAAACCTGACAAAATAAAGGATTCTCAGATTTGCCTCTATGGTTTGTTTCCTCTTAAAGTAGCCCTAGGCACAGACTGTGGAATAGCACTTTCATTGAGGGGGTTGCCAAGCTTCTAAGAAATAAGGAGTTTCCGAAATACCAGCAAATATTTTTTCACCCAATCTTGATGATACTCGTTGCTAATGATCAGTACACATATCCAACTTGGCTCACCAAATTTAGTTCTTCTATGTTGAAGCGTTCGTGTACAGTAGCAGTTTTTATATTTAGGTTTCCCTCTGTTCTCTCCGATACAGATAGATGAATTTGGAACTCTAATCCAACATGGTTTGTAGTAGCTCTTTGAAACTTGACAAAATAAAGGAGTTCTCAGTTTTGTCTCTATGGTTTGTTACCTCTTCAAGTAGCCCTAGGCACAGACTGTGGAAAGCACTTTAATTGAGAGGGGTTGCCAAGCTTCTAAGAAATTACGAGTTTCCGAAATACCAGCAAATATTTTTTCACCCAATCTTGATGAAACTTGGAGCTAATGATCAGTACACAAATCCCACTTGGCTCACCAAATTTTGTTCTTCTAGGTTGAAGCGTTCGTCTACAGTAGCAGTTTTTATATTTAGGTTTCCCTCTGTTCTCTCCCATATAGATAGATGAATTCGGAACTCTAAATCCAACATGGTTTGTAGTAGCTCTTTGAAACTTGACAAAATAAAGGAGTTCTCAGTTTTGTCTCTATGGTTTGTTTCCACTTCAAGTAGCCCTAGGCACAGACTGTGGAAAGCACTTTCATTGAGAGGGGTTGCCAAGCTTCTAAGAAATAACGAGTCTCCGAAATACCAGCAAATATTTTTTCACCCAATCTTGATGATACTTGGTGGTAATGATCAGTACACAAATCCTACTTGGCTCACCAAATTTTGTTCTTCTAGGTTGAAGCGTTCGTCTACACTAGCAGTTTTTATATTTAGGTTTCCCTCTGTTCTCTCCCATATAGATAGATGAATTTGGAACTCTAAATCCAACATGGTTTGTAGTAGCTCTTTGAAACTTGACAAAATAAAGGAGTTCTCAGTTTTGACTCTATGGTTTGTTTCCTCTTCAAGTAGCCCTTGGCACAGACTGTGGAAAGCACTTTCATTGAGATGGGTTGCCAAGCTTCTAAGAAATAACGACTTTCCGAAATACCAGCAAATATTTTTTCACACAATCTTGCTGATACTTGGTGGTAATGATCAGTACACAAATCCCACTTGGCTCACCAAATTTTGTTCTTCTAGGTTAAAGCGTTCGTCTACAGTAGCAGTTTTTATATTTAGGTTTCTCTCTGTTCTCTCCTATATAGATAGATGAATTTGGAACTCTAAATCCAACATGGTTTGTAGTAGCTCTTTGAAACTTGACAAAATAAAGGAGGTCTCAGTTTTGTCTCTATGGTTTGTTTCATCTTCAAGTAGCGCTAGGCACAGACTGTGGAAAAGCACTTTCATTGAGAGGGGTTGCCAAGCTTCTAAGAAATAACAAGTTTCGAAATACCAGCAAATATTTTTTCACACAACTTTGATGATTCTTGGTGGTAATGATCAGTACACAAATCACACTTGGCTCACGAAATTTTGTTCTTCTAGTTTGAAGCTTTCGTCTACAGTAGCAGTTTTTATATTTAGGTTTCCCTTTGTTCTCTCCTATATAGATAGATGAATTTGGAACTCTAAATCCAACATGGTTTGTAGTAGCTCTTTGAAACTTGACAAAATAAAGAAGTTCTCAGATTTGTCTCTATGGTTTGTTTCCTCTTAATGTAGCCCTAGGCACAGACTGTGGAATAGCACTTTCATGGAGAGGGGTTGCCAAGCTTCTAAGAAATAACGAGTTTCCGAAATACCAGCAAATATTTTTTCACCCAATCTTGATGATACTCGGTGGTAATGATCAGTACACATATCCCACTTGGCTCACCAAATTTAGTTCTTCTAGGTTGAAGCGTTCGTGTACAGTCGCAGTTTTTATATTTAGGATTCCCTCTATTCTCTCCTATACAGATAGATGAATTTGGAACTCTAAATCCAACCTCGTTTGTAGTAGCTCTTTGAAACTTGAAAAAATAAAGGAGTTCTCAGTTTTGTCTCTATGGTTTGTTTCCTCTTCAACTAGCCCTAGGCACAGACTGTGGAAAGCAGTTTCATTGAGAGGGGATGCCAAGCTTCTAAGAAATAACGAGTTTCCGAAATACCAGCAAATATTTTTTCACCCAATCTTGATGATACTTGATGCTAACGATCAGTACACATAACCCACTTGGCTCAACAAATTTAGTTCTTGTAGGTTGAAGCGTTCGTGTTCAGTAGCAGTTTTTATATTTAGGTTTCCCTCTGTTCTCTCCTATACAGATAGATGAATTTGGAACTCTAAATCCAACAT
This sequence comes from Callospermophilus lateralis, assembly GCF_048772815.1. Taxonomy (NCBI): domain Eukaryota; kingdom Metazoa; phylum Chordata; class Mammalia; order Rodentia; family Sciuridae; genus Callospermophilus; species Callospermophilus lateralis. The sequence goes on along the minus strand of NW_027517033.1, from coordinate 36,028 downwards.
GGTTTGTAGTAGCTCTTTGAAACTTGACAAAATAAAGGAGTTCTCAGTTTTGTCTCTATGGTTTGTTTCCTCTTCAAGTAGCCCTAGGCACAGACTGTGGAAAAGCACTTTCATTGAGAGGGGTTGCCAGGCTTCTAAGAAATTACGAGTTTCCGAAATACCAGCAAACATTTTTTCACCCAAATTTGATGATTCTTGGTGGTAATGATCAGTACACAAATCCCACTTAGCTCACCAAATTTTGTTCTTCTAGTTTGAAGCTTTCGTCTACAGTAGGAGTTTTTATATTTAGGTTTCCCTTTGTTCTCTCCTATATAGATAGATGAATTTGGAACTCTAAATCCAACATGGTTTGTAGTAGCTCTTTGAAACTTGACAAAATAAAGGAGTTCTCAGATTTGCCTCTATGGTTTGTTTCCAATTAAAGTAGCCCTATGCACAGACTGCTGAAAAGCACTTTCATTGAGAGGGGTTGCCAAGCTTCTAAGAAATAACGAGTTTCCGAAATACCAGCAAATATTTTTTTACCCAATCTTGATGATACTTGGTGGTAATGATCAGTACACAAATCCCACTTGGCTTACCAAATTTTGTTCTACTAGGTTGAAGCGTTCGTCTACAGTAGCAGTTTTTATATAAACGTTTCCCTCGGTTCTCCCCTATATAGATAGATGAATTTGGAACTCTAAATTCAACATGGTTTGTAGTAGAAGTTTGAAACTTGAAAAAATAAAGGAGGTCTCAGATTTGTCTCTATGGTTTGTTTCTTCTTCAAGTAGCCCTAGGCACAGACTGTGGAAAAGCACTTTCATTGAGAGGTGTTGCAAAGCTTCTAAGAAATAACGAGTTTCGAAATACCAGCAAATATTTTTTCACCCAAATTTGATGATTCTTGGTGGTAATGATCAGTACACAAATCCCACTTGGCTCACGAAATTTTGTTCTTCTAGTTTGAAGCTTTCGTCTACAGTAGCAGTTTTTGTATTTAGGTTTCCCTTTGTTCTCTCCTATATAGATAGATGAATTTGGAACTCTAAATCCAACACGGTTTGTAGTAGCTCTTTGAAACTTGACAAAATAAAGGAGTTCTCAGATTTGCCTCTATGGTTTGTTTCCTCTTAAAGTAGCCCTAGGCACAGACTGTGGAATAGCACTTTCATTGAGAGGGGTTGCCAAGCTTCTAAGAAATAACGAGTTTCCGAAATACCAGCAAATATTTTTTCACCCAATCTTGATAATACTTGTTGCTAATGATCAGTACACATATCCCACTTGGCTCACCAAATTTTGTTCTTCTAGGTTGAAGCGTTCGTGTACAGTAGCAGTTTTTATATTTAGGTTTCCCTCTGTTCTCTCCTATACAGATAGATGAATTTGGAACTCTAAATCCAACATGGTTTGTAGTAGCTCTTTGAAATTTGACAAAATAAACGAGTTCTCGGTTTTGTCTCTATGGTTTGTTTCCTCTTCAAGTAGCCCTAGGCACAGACTGTGGAAAGCACTTTCATTGAGAGGGGTTGCCAAGCTTCTAAGAAATAACGAGTTTCGAAATACTAGCAAATATTTTTTCACCCAAATTTGATGATTCTTGGTGGTAATGATCAGTACACATATCCCACTTGGCTCACCAAATTTTGTTCTTCTAGTTTGAAGCTTTCTTCTACACTAGCAGTTTTAATATTTAGGTTTCCCGTTGTTCTCTCCTATATAGATAGATGAATTTGGAACTCTAAATCCAACATGGTTTGTAGTAGCTCTTTGAAACCTGACAAAATAAAGGATTCTCAGATTTGCCTCTATGGTTTGTTTCCTCTTAAAGTAGCCCTAGGCACAGACTGTGGAATAGCACTTTCATTGAGGGGGTTGCCAAGCTTCTAAGAAATAAGGAGTTTCCGAAATACCAGCAAATATTTTTTCACCCAATCTTGATGATACTCGTTGCTAATGATCAGTACACATATCCAACTTGGCTCACCAAATTTAGTTCTTCTATGTTGAAGCGTTCGTGTACAGTAGCAGTTTTTATATTTAGGTTTCCCTCTGTTCTCTCCGATACAGATAGATGAATTTGGAACTCTAATCCAACATGGTTTGTAGTAGCTCTTTGAAACTTGACAAAATAAAGGAGTTCTCAGTTTTGTCTCTATGGTTTGTTACCTCTTCAAGTAGCCCTAGGCACAGACTGTGGAAAGCACTTTAATTGAGAGGGGTTGCCAAGCTTCTAAGAAATTACGAGTTTCCGAAATACCAGCAAATATTTTTTCACCCAATCTTGATGATACTTGGAGCTAATGATCAGTACACAAATCCCACTTGGCTCACCAAATTTTGTTCTTCTAGGTTGAAGCGTTCGTCTACAGTAGCAGTTTTTATATTTAGGTTTCCCTCTGTTCTCTCCCATATAGATAGATGAATTCGGAACTCTAAATCCAACATGGTTTGTAGTAGCTCTTTGAAACTTGACAAAATAAAGGAGTTCTCAGTTTTGTCTCTATGGTTTGTTTCCACTTCAAGTAGCCCTAGGCACAGACTGTGGAAAGCACTTTCATTGAGAGGGGTTGCCAAGCTTCTAAGAAATAACGAGTCTCCGAAATACCAGCAAATATTTTTTCACCCAATCTTGATGATACTTGGTGGTAATGATCAGTACACAAATCCTACTTGGCTCACCAAATTTTGTTCTTCTAGGTTGAAGCGTTCGTCTACACTAGCAGTTTTTATATTTAGGTTTCCCTCTGTTCTCTCCCATATAGATAGATGAATTTGGAACTCTAAATCCAACATGGTTTGTAGTAGCTCTTTGAAACTTGACAAAATAAAGGAGTTCTCAGTTTTGACTCTATGGTTTGTTTCCTCTTCAAGTAGCCCTTGGCACAGACTGTGGAAAGCACTTTCATTGAGATGGGTTGCCAAGCTTCTAAGAAATAACGACTTTCCGAAATACCAGCAAATATTTTTTCACACAATCTTGCTGATACTTGGTGGTAATGATCAGTACACAAATCCCACTTGGCTCACCAAATTTTGTTCTTCTAGGTTAAAGCGTTCGTCTACAGTAGCAGTTTTTATATTTAGGTTTCTCTCTGTTCTCTCCTATATAGATAGATGAATTTGGAACTCTAAATCCAACATGGTTTGTAGTAGCTCTTTGAAACTTGACAAAATAAAGGAGGTCTCAGTTTTGTCTCTATGGTTTGTTTCATCTTCAAGTAGCGCTAGGCACAGACTGTGGAAAAGCACTTTCATTGAGAGGGGTTGCCAAGCTTCTAAGAAATAACAAGTTTCGAAATACCAGCAAATATTTTTTCACACAACTTTGATGATTCTTGGTGGTAATGATCAGTACACAAATCACACTTGGCTCACGAAATTTTGTTCTTCTAGTTTGAAGCTTTCGTCTACAGTAGCAGTTTTTATATTTAGGTTTCCCTTTGTTCTCTCCTATATAGATAGATGAATTTGGAACTCTAAATCCAACATGGTTTGTAGTAGCTCTTTGAAACTTGACAAAATAAAGAAGTTCTCAGATTTGTCTCTATGGTTTGTTTCCTCTTAATGTAGCCCTAGGCACAGACTGTGGAATAGCACTTTCATGGAGAGGGGTTGCCAAGCTTCTAAGAAATAACGAGTTTCCGAAATACCAGCAAATATTTTTTCACCCAATCTTGATGATACTCGGTGGTAATGATCAGTACACATATCCCACTTGGCTCACCAAATTTAGTTCTTCTAGGTTGAAGCGTTCGTGTACAGTCGCAGTTTTTATATTTAGGATTCAATCTGTTCTCTCCTATACAGATAGATGAATTTGGAACTCTAAATCCAACCTCGTTTGTAGTAGCTCTTTGAAACTTGAAAAAATAAAGGAGTTCTCAGTTTTGTCTCTATGGTTTGTTTCCTCTTCAACTAGCCCTAGGCACAGACTGTGGAAAGCAGTTTCATTGAGAGGGGATGCCAAGCTTCTAAGAAATAACGAGTTTCCGAAATACCAGCAAATATTTTTTCACCCAATCTTGATGATACTTGATGCTAACGATCAGTACACATAACCCACTTGGCTCAACAAATTTAGTTCTTGTAGGTTGAAGCGTTCGTGTTCAGTAGCAGTTTTTATATTTAGGTTTCCCTCTGTTCTCTCCTATACAGATAGATGAATTTGGAACTCTAAATCCAACATGGTTTGTAGTAGCTCTTTGAAACTTGACAAAATAAAGGAGTTCTCAGTTTTGTCTCTATGGTTTGTTTCCTCTTCAAGTAGCCCTAGGCACAGACTGTGGAAAAGCACTTTCATTGAGAGGGGTTGCCAGGCTTCTAAGAAATTACGAGTTTCCGAAATACCAGCAAACATTTTTTCACCCAAATTTGATGATTCTTGGTGGTAATGATCAGTACACAAATCCCACTTAGCTCACCAAATTTTGTTCTTCTAGTTTGAAGCTTTCGTCTACAGTAGGAGTTTTTATATTTAGGTTTCCCTTTGTTCTCTCCTATATAGATAGATGAATTTGGAACTCTAAATCCAACATGGTTTGTAGTAGCTCTTTGAAACTTGACAAAATAAAGGAGTTCTCAGATTTGCCTCTATGGTTTGTTTCCAATTAAAGTAGCCCTATGCACAGACTGCTGAAAAGCACTTTCATTGAGAGGGGTTGCCAAGCTTCTAAGAAATAACGAGTTTCCGAAATACCAGCAAATATTTTTTTACCCAATCTTGATGATACTTGGTGGTAATGATCAGTACACAAATCCCACTTGGCTTACCAAATTTTGTTCTACTAGGTTGAAGCGTTCGTCTACAGTAGCAGTTTTTATATAAACGTTTCCCTCGGTTCTCCCCTATATAGATAGATGAATTTGGAACTCTAAATTCAACATGGTTTGTAGTAGAAGTTTGAAACTTGAAAAAATAAAGGAGGTCTCAGATTTGTCTCTATGGTTTGTTTCTTCTTCAAGTAGCCCTAGGCACAGACTGTGGAAAAGCACTTTCATTGAGAGGTGTTGCAAAGCTTCTAAGAAATAACGAGTTTCGAAATACCAGCAAATATTTTTTCACCCAAATTTGATGATTCTTGGTGGTAATGATCAGTACACAAATCCCACTTGGCTCACGAAATTTTGTTCTTCTAGATTGAAGCTTTCGTCTACAGTAGCAGTTTTTGTATTTAGGTTTCCCTTTGTTCTCTCCTATATAGATAGATGAATTTGGAACTCTAAATCCAACACGGTTTGTAGTAGCTCTTTGAAACTTGACAAAATAAAGGAGTTCTCAGATTTGCCTCTATGGTTTGTTTCCTCTTAAAGTAGCCCTAGGCACAGACTGTGGAATAGCACTTTCATTGAGAGGGGTTGCCAAACTTCTAAGAAATAACGAGTTTCCGAAATACCAGCAAATATTTTTTCACCCAATCTTGATAATACTTGTTGCTAATGATCAGTACACATATCCCACTTGGCTCACCAAATTTTGTTCTTCTAGGTTGAAGCGTTCGTGTACAGTAGCAGTTTTTATATTTAGGTTTCCCTCTGTTCTCTCCTATACAGATAGATGAATTTGGAACTCTAAATCCAACATGGTTTGTAGTAGCTCTTTGAAATTTGACAAAATAAACGAGTTCTCGGTTTTGTCTCTATGGTTTGTTTCCTCTTCAAGTAGCCCTAGGCACAGACTGTGGAAAGCACTTTCATTGAGAGGGGTTGCCAAGCTTCTAAGAAATAACGAGTTTCGAAATACTAGCAAATATTTTTTCACCCAAATTTGATGATTCTTGGTGGTAATGATCAGTACACATATCCCACTTGGCTCACCAAATTTTGTTCTTCTAGATTGAAGCGTTCGTCTACAGTAGCAGTTTTTATATTTAAGTTTCCCTCGGTTCTCTCCTATATAGATAGATGAATTTGGAACTCTAAATCCAACATGGTTTGTAGTAGCTCTTTGAAACTCGACAAAATAAAGGAGTTCTCAGATTTGTCTCTATGGTTAGTTTCCTCTTCAAGTAGCCCTAGGCACAGACTGTGGAAAAGCACTTTCATTGAGAGGGGTTGCCAAGCTTCTAAGAAATAACGAGTTTCGAAATACCAGCAAATGTTTTTTCACCCAATCTTGATGATACTTGTTGCTAATGATCAGTACACATATCCCACTTGGCTCACCAAATTTAGTTCTTCTAGGTTGAAGCGTTCGTGTACAGTACCAGTTTTTATGTTTAGGTTTCCCTCTGTTCTCTCCTATACAGATAGATGAATTTGGAACTCTAAATCCAACATGGTTTGTAGTAGCTCTTTGAAACTTGACAAAATAAAGGAGTTCTCAGTTTTGTCTCTATGGTTTGTTTCATCTTCAAGTAGCCCTAGGCACAGACTGTGGAAAGCACTTTCATTGAGAGGGGTTGCCAAGCTTCTAAGAAATAACGAGTTTCCGAAATACCAGCAAATATTTTTTCACCCAATCTTAATGATACTTGGTGGTAATGATCAGTACACAAATCCTACTTGGCTCACCAAATTTTGTTCTTCTAGGTTGAAGCGTTCGTCTACATAGCAGTTTTTATATTTAGGTTTCCCTCTGTTCTCTCCTATATAGATAGATGAATTTGGAACTCTAAATCCAACATGGTTTGTAGTAGCTCAATGAAACTTGACAAAATAAAGGAGTTCTCAGTTTTGTCTCTATGGTTTGTTTCTTCTTAAAGTAGCCCTAGGCACAGACTCTGGAAAGCACTTTCATTGAGATGGGTTGCCAAGCTTCTAAGAAATAACGAGTTTCCAAAATACCAGCAAATATTTTTTCAGCCAATCTTGATGATACTTGGTGGTAATGATCAGTACACAAATCCCACTTGGCTCACCAAATTTTGTTCTTCTAGGTTGAAGCGTTCGTCTACAGTAGCAGTTTTTATATTTAAGTTTCCCTCGGTTCTCTCCTATATAGATAGATGAATTTGGAACTCTAAATCCAACACGGTTTGTAGTAGCACTTTGTAACTTGACAAAATAAAGGAGTTCTCAGATTTGTCTCTATGGTTTGTTTCCTCTTCAAGTAGCCCTAGGAACAGATTGTGGAAAAGCACTTTCATTGAGAGGGGTTGCAAAGCTTCTAAGAAATAACGAGTTTCCGAAATACCAGCAAATATTTTTTCACCCAATCTTGATGATACTTGTTGCTAATGATCAGTACACATATCCCACTTGGCTCACCAAATTTAGTTCTTCTAGGTTGAAGCGTTCGTGTACAGTAGCAGTTTTTATATTTAGGTTTCCCTCTGTTCTCTCCTATACAGATAGATGAATTTGGAACTCAAAATCCATCATGTTTTGTAGTAGCACTTTGAAACTTGACAAAATAAAGTAGTTCTCACTTTTGTCTCTATGGTTTGTTTCCTCTTCAAGTAGCCCTAGGCACAGACTGTGGAAAGCATTTTCATTGAGAGGGGTTGCGAAGCTTCTAAGTAATAACGAGTTTCCGAAATACCAGCAAATATTTTTTCACCCAATCTTGATGATACTTGTTGCTAACGATCAGTACACATATCCCACTTGGCTCACCAAATTTTGTTCTTCTAGGTTGAAGCATTCGTGTACAGTAGCACTTTTTATATTTAGGTTTCCCTCTGTTCTCTCCTATACAGATAGATGAATTTGGAACTCTAAATCCAACATGGTTTGTAGTAGCTCTTTGAAACTTGACAAAATAAAGGAGTTCTCAGTTTTGTCTCTATGGTTTCTTTCCTCTTCAAGTAGCCCTAGGCACAGACTGTGGAATGCACTTTCATTGAGATGGGTTGCCAAGCTTCTAAGAAATAACGAGTTTCCGAAATACCAGCAAATATTTTTTCACACAATTTTGTTGATACTTGGTGTTAATGATCAGTACACAAATCCCACTTTGCTCACCAAATTTTGTTCTTCTATTTTGAAGCGTTCGTGTACCGTAGCAGTTTTTATCTTTAGGTTTCTCTCTGTTCTCTCCTATATAGATAGATGAATTTGGAACTCTAAATCCAACATGGTTTGTAGTAGCTCTTTGAAACTTGACAAAATTAAAGAGTTCTCAGTTTTGTCTCTCTGGTTTGTTTCCTCTTCAAGTAGCCCTAGGAACAGACTGTGGAAAAGCACTTTCATTGAGATGGGTTGCCAAGCTTCTAAGAAATATCGAGTTTCCGAAATACCAGCAAATATTTTTTCACCCAAACTTGATGATGCCTGGTGGTAATGATCAGCACACAAATCCCACTTGGCTCACCAAATTTTGTTCATCTAGGATGAAGCATTCTTGTACAGTAGCAGTTTTTATATTTAGGTTTCCCTCTGTTCTCTCCTATATAGATAGATGAATTTGGAACTCTAAATCCTACATGGTTTGTAGTAGCTCTTTGAAACTTGACAAAATAAATTAGTTCTGAATTTTGTCTCTATGGTTTGTTTCCTCTTCAAGTAGCCCTAGGCACAGACTGTGGAAAAGCACTTTCATTGAGAGTGGTTGCTAAGCTTCTAAGAAATAACGAGTTTCCGAAATACCAGCAAATATTTTTTCACCCAATCTTGGTGATACTTGGTGGTAATGATCAGTACACAAATCCCACTTGGCTCACCAAATTTTTTTCTTCTAGGTTGAAGCGTTCGTCTACAGTAGCAGTTTTTATATTTAGGTTTCTCTGTTTTCTCTCCTATATAGATAGATGAATTTGGAATTCTAAATCCAACATGGTTTGTAGTAGCTCATTGAAACTTGACAAAATAAAGGAGTTCTCAGTTTTGTCTCTATGGTTTGTTTCCTCTTCAAGTAGCCCTAGGCACAGACTGTGGAAAGCACTTTCATTGAGAGGGGTTGCCAAGCTTCTAAGAAATAACGAGTTTCCGAAATAGCAGCAAATATTTTTTCACCCAATCTTGATGATACTTGGAGCTAATGATCAGTACACAAATCCCACTTGGCTCACCAAATTTTTTCTTCTGGGTTGAAGCGTTCGTCTACAGTAGCAGTTTTTAGATTTAGGTTTCCCTCTGTTCTCTCCTATATAGAAAGATGAATTTGGAACTCTAAATCCAACATGGTTTGTAGTAGCTCTTTGAAACTGACAAAATAAAGGAGTTCTCAGTTTTGTCTCTATGGTTTGTTTCCTCTTCAAGTAGCCCTAGGCACAGACTGTGGAAAGCACTTTAATTGAGATGGGTTGCCAAGCTTCTAAGAAATAACGAGTTTCGAAATACCAGCAAATATTTTTTCACCCAAATTTGATGATTCTTTGTGGTAATGTCCAGTACACAAATCCCACTTGGCTCACGAAATTTTGTTCTTCTAGTTTGAAGCTTTCGTCTACACTAGCAGTTTTTATATTTAGGTTTCCCTTTGTTCTCTCCTATATAGATAGATGAATTTGGAACTCTAAATCCAACATGGTTTGTAGTAACTCTTTGAAACTTGACAAAATAAAGGATTCTCAGATTTGCCTCTATGGTTTGTTTCCTCTTAAAGTAGCCCTAGGCACAGACTGTGGAATAGCACTTTCATTGAGAGGGGTTGCCAAGCTTCTAAGAAATAACGAGTTTCCGAAATACCAGCAAATATTTTATCACCCAATCTTGATGATACTTGGTGGTAATGATCAGTACACAATTCCTACTTGGCTCACCAAATTTTGTTCTTCTAGGTTGAAGCGTTCGTCTATAGTAGCAGTTTTTATATTTAGGTTTCCCTCTGTTCTCTCCCATATAGATAGATGAATTTGGAACTCTAAATCCAATATGGTTTGTAGTAGCTCTTTGAAACTTGACAAAATAAAGGTGTTCTCAGTTTTGTCTCTATGGTTTGTTTCCTCTTCAAGTAGCCCTAGGCACAGACTGTGGAAAAGCACTTTCATTGAGAGGGGTTGCCAAGCTTCTCAGAAATTAGGAGTTTCCGAAATACCAGCAAATATTTTTTCACCCAAACTTGATGATACTTGGAGCTAATGATCAGTACACAAATCCCACTTGGCTCACCAAATTTTGTTCTTCTAGGTTGAAGCGTTCCTCTACAGTAGCAGTTTTTATATTTAGGTTTCCCTCTTTTCTCTCATATATAGAAAGATGAATTTGGAACTCTAAATCCAACATGGTTTGTAGTAGCTCTTTGAAACTTGACAAAATAAAGGAGTTCTCAGTTTTGTCTCTATGGTTTGTTTCCTCTTCAAGTAGCCCTAGGCACAGACTGTGGAAAGCACTTTCATTGAGATGGGTTGCCAAGCTTCTAAGAAATAACGACTTTCCGAAATACCAGCAAATATTTTTACACACAATCTAGCTGATACTTGGTGGTAATGATCAGTACACAAATCCCACTTGGCTCACCAAATATTGTTCTTCTAGGTTGAAGCGATCGTCTACAGTAGCAGTTTTTATATTTAGGTTTCTCTCTGTTCTCTCCTATATAGATAGATGAATTTGGAACTCTAAATCCAACATGGTTTGTAGTAGCTCTTTGAAACTTGACAAAATAAAGGAAGTCTCAGTTTTGTCTCTATGGTTTGTTTCCTCTTCAAGTAGCGCTAGGCACAGACTGTGGAAAAGCACTTTCATTGAGAGGGGTTGCCAAGCTTCTAAGAAATAACGAGTTTCGAAATACCAGCAAATATTTTTTCACACAACTTTGATGATTCTTGGTGGTAATGATCAGTACACAAATCACACTTGGCTCACGAAATTTTGTTCTTCTAGTTTGAAGCTTTCGTCTACAGTAGCAGTTTTTATATTTAGGTTTCCCTTTGTTCTCTCCTATATAGATAGATGAATTTGGAACTCTAAATCCAACATGGTTTGTAGTAGCTCTTTGAAACTTGACAAAATAAAGGAGTTCTCAGATTTGCCTCTATGGTTTGTTTCCAATTAAAGTAGCCCTAGGCACAGACTGTGGAATAGCACTTTCATTGAGAGGGGTTGCCAAGCTTCTAAGAAATAACGAGTTTCCGAAATACCAGCAAATATTTTTTCACCCAATCTTGATGATACTTGGTGGTAATGATCAGTACACAAATCCCACTTGACTTACCAAATTTTGTTCTTCTAGGTTGAAGCGATCGTCTAAAGTAGCAGTTTTTATATTTACGTTTCCGTCGGTTCTCTCCTATATCGATAGATGAATTTGGAACTCTAAATTCAACATGGTTTGTAGTAGCTCTTTGAACTTGACAAAATAAAGGAGGTCTCAGATTTGTCTCTATGGTTTGTTTCCTCTTCAAGTAGCCCTAGGCACAGACTGTGGAAAAGCACTTTCATTGAGAGGGGTTGCCAAGCTTCTAAGAAATAACGAGTTTCCGAAATACCAGCAAATATTTTTTCACCCAATCTTGATGATACTTGGAGCTAATGATCAGTACACAAATTCCACTTGGCTCACCAAATTTTGTTCTTCTGGGTTGAAGCGTTCGTCTCCAGTAGCAATTTTTAGATTTAGGTTTCCCTCTGTTCTCTCCTATATAAAAAGATGAATTTGGAACTCTAAATCCAACATGGTTTGTAGTAGCTCTTTGAAACTAGACAAAATAAAGGAGTTCCCAGTTTTGTCTCTATGGTTTGTTTCCTCTTCAAGTAGCCCTAGGCACAGACTGTGGAAAGCACTTTCATTGAGATGGGTTGCCAAGCTTCTAAGAAATAACGAGTTTCCAAATACCAGCAAATATTTTTTCACCCAAATTTGATGATTCTTTGTGGTAATGTTCAGTACACAAATCCCACTTGGCTCACGAAATTTTGTTCTTCTAGTTTAAAGCTTTCGTCTACACTAGCAGTTTTTATATTTAGGTTTCCCGTTGTTCTCTCATATATAGATAGATGAATTTGGAACTCTAAATCCAACATGGTTTGTAGTAGCTCTTTGAAACCTGACAAAATAAAGGATTCTCAGATTTGCCTCTATGGTTTGTTTCCTCTTAAAGTAGCCCTAGGCACAGACTGTGGAATAGCACTTTCATTGAGAGGGTTGCCAAGCTTCTAAGAAATAACGAGTTTCCGAAATACCAGCAAATATTTTTTCACCCAATCTTGATGATACTTGGTGGTAATGTTCAGTACACAAATCCCACTTGACTTACCAAATTTTGTTCTTCTAGGTTGAAGCGATCGTCTAAAGTAGCAGTTTTTATATTAAGGTTTCCCTCTGTTCTCTCCTATATAGATCGATGAATTTGGAACTCTAAATCCAACATGGTTTGTAGTAGCTCTTTGAAACTTGACAAAATAAAGGAGTTCTCAGTTTTGTCTCTATGGTTTGTTTCCTCTTCATGTAGCCCTAGGCACAGACTGTGGAAAAGCACTTTCATTGAGAGGGGTTGCAAAGCTTCTAAGAAATAACGAGTTTCCGAAATACCAGCAAACATTTTTTCACCCAATCTTGATGATACTTGGTGCTAATGATCAGTACACAAATCCCACTTCTCTCACCAAATTTTGTTCTTCTAGGTTGAAGCGTTCGTCTACAGTAGCAGTTTTTATATTTAGGTTTCCCTCTGTTCTCTCCTATATAGATAGATGAATTTGGAACTCTAAATCCAACATGGTTTGTAGTAACTCTTTGAAATTTGACAAAATAAAGGATTCTCAGATTTGCCTCTATGGTTTGTTTCCTCTTAAAGTAGCCCTAGGCACAGACTGTGGAATAGCACTTTCATTGAGAGGGGTTGCCAAGCTTCTAAGAAATAACGAGTTTCCGAAATACCAGCAAATATTTTTTCACTCAATCTTGATGATACTTGTTGCTAACGATCAGTACACATAACCCACTTGGCTCACCAAATTTAGTTCTTCTAGGTTGAAGCGTTCGTGTACAGTAGCAGTTTTTATATTTAGGTTTCCCTCTGTTCTCTCCTATACAGATAGATGAATTTGGAACTCTAAATCCAACATGGTTTGTAGTAGCTCTTTGAAACTTGACAAAAATAAAGGAGTTCTCAGTTTTGTCTCTATGGTTTGTTTCCACTTCAAGTAGCCCTAGGCACAGATTGTGGAAAGCACTTTCATTGAGAGGGGTTGCCAAGCTTCTAAGAAATAACGAGTTTCCGAAATACCAGCAAATATTTTTTCACCCAATCTTGATGATACTTGGTGATAATGATCAGTACACAAATCCTACTTGGCTCACCAAATTTTGTTCTTCTAGGTTGAAGCGTTCGTCTACAGTAGCAGTTTTTATATTTAGGTTTCCCTCTGTTCTCTCCCATATAGATAGATGAATTTGGAACTCTAAATCCAACATGGTTTGTAGTAGCTCTTTGAAACTTGACAAAATAAAGGAGTTCTCAGTTTTGTCTCTATGGTTTGTTTCCTCTTCAAGTAGCCCTAGGCACAGACTGTAGAAAAGCACTTTTATTGAGAGGGGTTGCCAAGCTTCTCAGAAATTAGGAGTTTCCGAAATACCAGCAAATATTTTTTCACCCAAACTTGATGATACTTGGAGCTAATGATCAGTACACAAATCCCACTTGGATCACCAAATTTTGTTCTTCTAGGTTGAAGCGTTCCTCTACAGTAGCAGTTTTTATATTTAGGTTTCCCTCTTTTCTCTCATATATAGAAAGATGAATTTGGAACTCTAAATCCAACATGGTTTGTAGTAGCTCTTTGAAACTTGACAAAATAAAGGAGTTCTCAGTTTTGTCTCTATGGTTTGTTTCCTCTTCAAGTAGCCCTAGGCACAGACTGTGGAAAGCACTTTCATTGAGAGGGGTTGCCAAGCTTCTAAGAAAATAACGAGTTTCCGAAATACCAGCAAATATTTTTTCACCCAATATTGATGATACTTGGTGGTAATGATCAGTACACAAATCCTACTTGGCTCACCAAATTTTGTTCTTCTAAGTTGAAGCGTTCGTCTACAGTAGCAGTTTTTATATTTAGGATTCCCTCTGTTCTCTCCCATATAGATAGATGAATTTGGAACTCTAAATCCAACATGGTTTGTAGTAGCTCTTTGAAACTTGACAAAATAAAGGAGTTCTCAGATTTGTCTCTATGGTTTGTTTCCTCTTCAAGTAGCCCTAGGCACAGACTGTGGAAAAGCACTTTCATTGAGAGGGGTTGAAAAGTTTCTAAGAAATTAAGAGTTTCCGAAATACCAGCAAATATTTTTTCACCCAATCTTGACGATACTTGGAGCTAATGATCAGTACACAAATCCCACTTGGCTCACCAAATTTTGTTCTTCTGGGTTGAAGCGTTCGTCTACAGTAGCAGTTTTTAGATTTAGGTTTCCATCTGTTCTCTCCTATATAGAAAGATGAATTTGGAACTCTAAATCCAACATGGTTTGTAGTAGCTCTTTGAAACTTGACAAAATAAAGGAGTTCTCAGATTTGTCTCTATGGTTTGTTTCCTCTTCAAGTAGCCCTACGCACAGACTGTGGAAAGCACTTTCATTGAGATGGGTTTCCAAGCTTCTAAGAAATAACGAGTTTCGAAATACCAGCAAATATTTTTTCACCCAAATTTGATGATTCTTTGTGGTAATGTTCAGTACACAAATCCCACTTGGCTCACGAAATTTTGTTCTTCTAGTTTGAAGCTTTCGTCTACACTAACAGTTTTTATATTTAGGTTTCCCGTTGTTCTCTCCTATATAGATAGATGAATTTGGAACTCTAAATTCAACATGGTTTGTAGTAGCTCTTTGAAACCTGACAAAATAAAGGATTCTCAGATTTGCCTCTATGGTTTGTTTCCTCTTAAAGTAGCCCTAGGCACAGACTGTGGAATAGCACTTTCATTGAGAGGGGTTGCCAAGCTTCTAAGAAATAACGAGTTTCCGAAATACCAGCAAATATTTTTTCACCCAATCTTGATGATACTTGGTGGTAATGATCAGAACACAAATCCCACTTGACTTACCAAATTTTGTTCTTCTAGGTTGAAGCGATCGTCTAAAGTAGCAGTTTTTATATTTACGTTTCCCTCGGTTCTCTCCTATATCGATAGATGAATTTGGAACTCTAAATTCAACATGGTTTGTAGTAGCTCTTTGAACTTGACAAAATAAAGGAGGTCTCAGATTTGTCTCTATGGTTTGTTTCCTCTTCAAGTAGCCCTAGGCACAGACTGTGGAAAGCACTTTCATTGAGAGGGGTTGCCAAGCTTCTAAGAAATAACGAGTTTCCGAAATACCAGCAAATATTTTTTCACCCAATCTTGATGATACTTGTTGCTAACGATCAGTACACATAACCCACTTGGCTCACCAAATTTAGTTCTTCTAGGTTGAAGCGTTCGTGTACAGTAGCAGTTTTTATATTTAGGTTTCCCTCTGTTCTCTCCTATACAGATAGATGAATTTGGATTTCTAAATCCAACATGGTTTGTAGTAGCTCTTTGAAACTTGACAAAATAAAGGAGTTCTCAGTTTTGTCTCTATGGTTTGTTTCCACTTCAAGTAGCCCTAGGCAAAGACTGTGGAAAGCACTTTCATTCAGAGGGGTTCCCAAGCTTCTAAGAAATAACGAGTTTCCGAAATACCAGCAAATATTTTTTCACCCAATCTTGATGATACTTGGTGGTAATGATCAGTACACAAATCCTACTTGGCTCACCAAGTTTTGTTCTTCTAAGTTGAAGCGTTCATCTACAGTAGCAGTTTTTATATTTAGGATTCCCTCTGTTCTCTCCCATATAGATAGATGAATTTGGAACTCTAAATCCAACATGGTTTGTAGTAGCTCTTTGAAACTTGACAAAATAAAGGAGTTCTCAGATTTGTCTCTATGGTTTGTTTCCTCTTCAAGTAGCCCTAGGCACAGACTGTGGAAAAGCACTTTCATTGAGAGGGGTTGAAAAGTTTCTAAGAAATTAAGAGTTTCCAAAATACCAGCAAATATTTTTTCACCAAATCTTGACGATACTTGGAGCTAATGATCAGTACACAAATCCCACTTGGCTCACCAAATTTTGTTCTTCTGGGTTGAAGCGTTCGTCTACAGTAGCAGTTTTTAGATTTAGGTTTCCATCTGTTCTCTCCTATATAGAAAGATGAATTTGGAACTCTAAATCCAACATGGTTTGTAGTAGCTCCTTGAAACTTGACAAAATAAAGGAGTTCTCAGATTTGTCTCTACGGTTTGTTTCCTCTTCAAGTAGCCCTAGGCACAGACTGTGGAAAAGCACTTTCATTGATAGGGGTTGCCACGCTTCTAAGAAATAACGAGTTTCCGAAATACCAGCAAATATTTTTTCACCCAATCTTGATGATACTTGTTGCTAATGATCAGTACACATATCCAACTTGGCTCACCAAATTTAGTTCTTCTAGGTTGAAGCGTTCGTGTACAGTAGCAGTTTTTATATTTAGGTTTCCCTCGGTTCTCTCCTATATCGATAGATGAATTTGGAACTCTAAATTCAATATGGTTTGTAGTAGCTCTTTGAACTTGACAAAATAAAGGAGGTCTCAGATTTGTCTCTGTGGTTTGTTTCCTCTTCAAGTAGCCCTAGGCACAGACTGTGGAAAAGCACTTTCATTGAGAGGGGTTGCCAAGCTTCTAAGAAATAACGAGTTTCCGAAATACCAGCAAATATTTTTTCACCCAATCTTGATGATACTTGGTGCTAATGATCAGTACATAAATCCCACTTGGCTCAGCAAATTTTGTTCTTCTAGGTTGAAGCGTTCGTCTACAGTAGCAGTTTTTATATTTAGGTTTCCCTCTGTTCTCTCCTATATAGATAGATGAATTTGGAACTCTAAATCCAACATGGTTTGTAGTAGCTCTTTGAAACTTGACAAAATAAAGGAGTTCTCAGTTTTGTCTCTATGGTTTGTTTCCTCTTCAAGTAGCCCTAGGCACAGACTGTGGAAAGCTCTTTCATTGAGAGGGGTTGCCAAGCTTCTAAGAAATAACGAGTTTCCGAAATACCAGCAAATATTTTTTCACCCAATCTTGATGATACTTGTTGCTAACGATCAGTACACATAACCCACTTGGCTCACCAAATTTAGTTCTTCTAGGTTGAAGCGTTCGTGTACAGTAGCAGTTTTTATATTTAGGTTTCCCTCTGTTCTCTCCTATACAGATAGATGAATTTGGAACTCTAAATCCAACATGGTTTGTAGTAGCTCTTTGAAACTTGACAAAATAAAGGAGTTCTCAGTTTTGTCTCTATGGTTTGTTTCCACTTCAAGTACCCCTAGGCAAAGACTGTGGAAAGCACTTTCATTCAGAGGGGTTCCCAAGCTTCTAAGAAATAACGAGTTTCCGAAATACCAGCAAATATTTTTTCACCCAATCTTGATGATACTGGGTGGTAATGATCAGTACACAAATCCTACTTGGCTCACCAAATTTTGTTCTTCTAAGTTGAAGCGTTCGTCTACAGTAGCAGTTTTTATATTTAGGATTCCCTCTGTTCTCTCCCATATAGATAGATGAATTTGGAACTCTAAATCCAACATGGTTTGTAGTAGCTCTTTGAAACTTGAAAAAATAAAGGAGTTCTCAGATTTGTCTCTATGGTTTGTTTCCTCTTCAAGTAGCCCTAGGCACAGACTGTGGAAAAGCACTTTCATTGAGAGGGGTTGAAAAGTTTCTAAGAAATTAAGAGTTTCCGAAATACCAGCAAATATTTTTTCACCCAATCTTGACGATACTTGGAGCTAATGATCAGTACACAAATCCCACTTGGCTCACCAAATTTTGTTCTTCTAGGTTGAAGCGTTCCTCTACAGTAGCAGTTTTTATATTTAGGTTTCCCTCTTTTCTCTCATATATAGAAAGATGAATTTGGAACTCTAAATCCAACATGGTTTGTAGTAGCTCTTTGAAACTTGACAAAATAAAGGAGTTCTCAGTTTTGTCTCTATGGTTTGTTTCCTCTTCAAGTAGCCCTAGGCACAGACTGTGGAAAGCACTTTCATTGAGAGGGGTTGCCAAGCTCTAAGAAATAACGAGTTTCCGAAATACCAGCAAATATTTTTTCACCCAATCTTGATGATACTTGGTGCTAATGATCAGTACACATATACAACTTGGCTCACCAAATTTTGTTCTTCTGGGTTGAAGCGTTCGTCTACAGTAGCAGTTTTTAGATTTAGGTTTCCATCTGTTCTCTCCTATATAGAAAGATGAATTTGGAACTCTAAATCCAACATGGTTTGTAGTAGCTCCTTGAAACTTGACAAAATAAAGGAGTTCTCAGATTTGTCTCTACGGTTTGTTTCCTCTTCAAGTAGCCCTAGGCACAGACTGTGGAAAAGCACTTTCATTGATAGGGGTTGCCACGCTTCTAAGAAATAACGAGTTTCCGAAATACCAGCAAATATTTTTTCACCCAATCTTGATGATACTTGGTGGTAATGATCAGTACACAAATCCCACTTGGCTAACCAAATTTTGTTCTTTTAGGTTGATGAGATCATCTACAGTAGCAGTTTTTATATTTAGGTTTCCCTCTGTTCACTCCTATATAGATAGATGAATTTGGAACTCTAAATCCAACATGGTTTGTAGTAGCTCTTTGAAACTTGACAAAATAAAGGAGTTCTCAGTTTTGTCTCTATGGTTTGTTTCCACTTCAAGTAGCCCTAGGCAAAAACTGTGGAAAGCACTTTCATTGAGAGGGGTTGCCAAGCTTCTAAGAAATAACGAGTTTCCGAAATACCAGCAAATATTTTTTCACCCAATCTTGATGATACTTGGTGGTAATGATCAGTACACAAATCCTACTTGGCTCACCAAATTTTGTTCTTCTAAGTTGAAACGTTCGTCTACAGTAGCAGTTTTTATATTTAGGATTCCCTCTGTTCTCTCCCATATAGATAGATGAATTTGGAACTCTAAATCCAACATGGTTTGTAGTAGCTCTTTGAAACTTGACAAAATAAAGGAGTTCTCAGATTTGTCTCTATGGTTTGTTTCCTCTTCAAGTAGCCCTAGGCACAGACTGTGGAAAAGCACTTTCATTGAGAGGGGTTGAAAAGTTTCTAAGAAATTAAGAGTTTCCGAAATACCAGCAAATATTTTTTCACCCAATCTTGACGATACTTGGAGCTAATGATCAGTACACAAATCCCACTTGGCTCACCAAATTTTGTTCTTCTGGGTTGAAGCGTTCGTCTACAGTAGCAGTTTTTAGATTTAGGTTTCCATCTGTTCTCGCCTATATAGAAAGATGAATTTGGAACTCTAAATCCAACATGGTTTGTAGTAGCTCCTTGAAACTTGACAAAATAAAGGAGTTCTCAGATTTGTCTCTACGGTTTGTTTCCTCTTCAAGTAGCCATAGGCACAGACTGTGGAAAAGCACTTTCATTGATAGGGGTTGCCACGCTTCTAAGAAATAACGAGTTTCCGAAATACCAGTAAATATTTTTTCACCCAATCTTGATGATACTTGGTGGTAATGATCAGTACACAAATCCCACTTGGCTCACCAAATTTTGTTCTTTTAGGTTGATGAGTTCATCTACAGTAGCAGTTTTTATATTTAGGTTTCCCTCTGTTCACTCCTATATAGATAGATGAATTTGGAACTCTAAATCCAACATGGTTTGTAGTAGCTCATTGAAACTTGACAAAATAATGGAGTTCTCAGTTTTGTCTCTATGGTTTGTTTCCTCTTCAAGTAGCCCTAGGCACAGACTGTGGAAAAGCACTTTCATTGAGAGGGGTTGCCAAGCTTCTAAGAAATTACGAGTTTCCGAAATACCAGCAAATATTTTTTCACCCAATCTTGATGATACTTGGAGCTAATGATCAGTACACAAATCCCACTTGGCTCACCAAATTTTCTTCTTCTGGGTTGAAGCGTTCGTCTACAGTAGCAGTTTTTAGATTTAGGTTTCCCTCTGTTCTCTCCTATATAGAAAGATGAATTTGGAACTCTAAATTCAACATGGTTTGTAGTAGCTCTTTGAAACTAGACAAAATAAAGGAGTTCTCAGTTTGTCTCTATGGTTTGTTTCCTCTTCAAGTAGCCCTAGGCACAGACTGTGGAAAGCACTTTCATTGAGATGGGTTGCCAAGCTTCTAAGAAATAACGAGTTTCGAAATACCAGCAAATATTTTTTCACCCAAATTTGATGATTCTTTGTGGTAATGTTCAGTACACAAATCCCACTTGGCTCACGAAATTTTGTTCTTCTAGTTTGAAGCTTTCGTCTACACTAGCAGTTTTTATATTTAGGTTTCCCGTTGTTCTCTCCTATATAGATAGATGAATTTGGAACTCTAAATCCAACATGGTTTGTAGTAGCTCTTTGAAACCTGACAAAATAAAGGATTCTCAGATTTGCCTCTATGGTTTGTTTCCTCTTAAAGTAGCCCTAGGCACAGACTGTGGAATAGCACTTTCATTGAGAGGGGTTGCCAAGCTTCTAAGAAATAACGAGTTTCCGAAATACCAGCAAATATTTTTTCACCCAATCTTGATGATACTTGGTGGTAATGATCAGTACACAAATCCCACTTGGCTCACCAAATTTAGTTCTTCTAGGTTGAAGCGTTCGTGTACAGTAGCAGTTTTTATATTTAGGTTTCCCTCTGTTCTCTCCTATACAGATAGATGATTTTGGAACTCTAAATCCAACCTGGTTTGTAGTAGCTCTTTGAAACTTGACAAAATAAAGGAGTTCTCAGTTTTGTCTCTATGGTTTGTTTCCTCTTCAAGTAGCCCTAGGCACAGACTGTGGAAAGCAGTTTCATTGAGAGGGGTTGCCAAGCTTCTAAGAAATAACGAGTTTCCGAAATACCAGCAAATATTTTTTTCACCCAATCTTGATGATACTTGATGCTAACGATCAGTACACATAACCCACTTGGCTCACCAAATTTAGTTCTTGTAGGTTGAAGCGTTCGTGTACAGTAGCAGTTTTTATATTTAGGTTTCCCTCTGTTCTCTCCTATACAGATAGATGAATTTGGAACTCTAAATCCAACATGGTTTGTAGTAGCTCTTTGAAACTTGACAAAATAAAGGAGTTGTCAGTTTTGTCTCTATGGTTTGTTTCCTCTTCAAGTAGCCCTAGGCACAGACTGTGGAAAGCACTTTCATTGAGAGGGGTGGCCAGGCTTCTAAGAAATAACGAGTTTCCGAAATACCAGCAAATATTTTTTCACCCAATCTTGATGATACTTGGTGGTAATGATCAGTAAACAAATCCTACTTGGCTTACCAAATTTTTTTCTTCTAGGTTGAAGCGTTTGTCTACAGTAGCAGTATTTATATTTAGGTTTCCCTTTGTTCTCTCCCATATAGATAGATGAATTTGGAACTCTAAATCCAACATGGTTTGTAGTAGCTCTTTGAAACTTGACAAAATAAAGGAGTTCTCAGAGTTGTCTCTATGGTTTGTTTCCTCTTCAAGTAGCCCTAGGCACAGACTGTGGAAAAGCACTTCACTTTCATTGAGGGGGGTTGCCAAGCTTCTAAGAAATAACGAGTTTCGAAATACCAGCAAATATTTTTTCACCCAAATTTGATGATTCTTGGTGGTAATGATCAGTACACAAATCCCACTTGGCTCACGAAATTTTGTTCTTCTAGTTTGAAGCTTTCGTCTACAGTAGGAGTTTTTATATTTAGGTTTCCCTTTGTTCTCTCCTATATAGATAGATGAATTTGGAACTCTAAATCCAACATGGTTTGTAGTAGCTCTTTGAAACTTGACAAAATAAAGGAGTTCTCAGATTTGCCTCTATGGTTTGTTTCCAATTAAAGTAGCCCTATGCACAGACTGCTGAAAAGCACTTTCATTGAGAGGGGTTGCCAAGCTTCTAAGAAATAACGAGTTTCCGAAATACCAGCAAATATTTTTTTACCCAATCTTGATGATACTTGGTGGTAATGATCAGTACACAAATCCCACTTGGCTTACCAAATTTTGTTCTTCTAGGTTGAAGCGTTCGTCTACAGTAGCAGTTTTTATATAAACGTTTCCCTCGGTTCTCCCCTATATAGATAGATGAATTTGGAACTCTAAATTCATCATGGTTTGTAGTAGAAGTTTGAAACTTGAAAAAATAAAGGAGGTCTCAGATTTGTCTCTATGGTTTGTTTCTTCTTCAAGTAGCCCTAGGCCTGACTGTGGAAAAGCACTTTCATTGAGAGGGGTTGCAAAGCTTCTAAGAAATAACGATTTTCGAAATACCAGCAAATATTTTTTCACCCAAATTTGATGATTCTTGGTGGTAATGATCAGTACACAAATCCCACTTGGCTCACGAAATTTTGTTCTTCTAGTTTGAAGCTTTCGTCTACAGTAGCAGTTTTTATATTTAGGTTTCCCTTTGTTCTCTCCTATATAGATAGATGAATTTGGAACTCTAAATCCAACACGGTTTGTAGTAGCTCTTTGAAACTTGACAAAATAAAGGAGTTCTCAGATTTGCCTCTATGGTTTGTTTTCTCTTAAAGTAGCCCTAGGCACAGACTGTGGAATAGCACTTTCATTGAGAGGGGTTGCCAAGCTTCTAAGAAATAACGAGTTTCCGAAATACCAGCAAATATTTTTTCACCCAATCTTGATAATACTTGTTGCTAATGATCAGTACACATATCCCACTTGGTTCACCAAATTTTGTTCTTCTAGGTTGAAGCGTTCGTGTACAGTAGCAGTTTTTATATTTAGGTTTCCCTCTGTTCTCTCCTATACAGATAGATGAATTTGGAACTCTAAATCCAACATGGTTTGTAGTAGCTCTTTGAAATTTGACAAAATAAACGAGTTCTCAGTTTTGTCTCTATGGTTTGTTTCCTCTTCAAGTAGCCCTAGGCACAGACTGTGGAAAGCACTTTCATTGAGAGGGGTTGCCAAGCTTCTAAGAAATAACGAGTTTCGAAATACCAGCAAATATTTTTTCACCCAAATTTGATGATTCTTGGTGGTAATGATCAGTACACATATCCCACTTGGCTCACCAAATTTTGTTTTTCTAGTTCGAAGCTTTCGTCTACTGTAGCAGTTTTTATAGTTAGGTTTCCCTCTGTTCTCTCCTATATAGATAGATGAATTTGGAACTCTAAATTCAACATGGTTTGTAGTAGCTCTTTGAAACTTGACAAAATAAAGGAGTTCTCAGTTTTGTCTCTATGGTTTGTTTCCTCTTCAAGTAGCCCTAGGAACTGACTGTGGAAAAGCACTTTCATTGAGATGGGTTGCCAAGCTTCTAAGAAATTTCGAGTTTCCGAAATACCAGCAAATATTTTTTCACCCAAACTTGATGATACTTGGTGGTAATGATCAGTACACAAATCCCACTTGGCTCACCAAATTTTGTTGTTCTAGGATGAAGCATTCGTTTACAGTAGCAGTTTTTATATTTAGGTTTCCCTCTGTTCTCTCCTATATAGATAGATGAATTTGGAACTCTAAATCCCACATGGTTTGTAGTAGCTCTCTGAAACTTGACAAAATAAAGGAGTTCTCAGTTTTGTCTCTATGATTTGTTTCCTCTTCAAGTAGCCCTAGGCACAGACTGTGGAAAAGCACTTTCATTGAGATGGGTTGCCAAGCTTCTAAGAATTAACGAGTTTAGGAAATACCAGCAAATATTTTTTAACCCAATCTTGATGATACTTGGTGGTAATGATCAGTACACAAATCCCACTTGGCTCACGAAATTTTGTTCTTCTAGTTTGAAGCTTTCGTCTACAGTAGCAGTTTTTATATTTAGGTTTCCCTCTGTTCTCTCCTATATAGATAGATGAATTTGGAACTCTAAATTCAACATGGTTTGTAGTAGCACTTTGAAACTTGACAAAATAAAGGAGTTCTCAGTTTTGTCTCTATGGTTTGTTTCCTCTTCAAGTAGCCCTAGGCACAGACTGTGGAAAGAACTTTCATTGAGAGGGGTTGCAAGCTTCTAAGAAATAACGAGTTTCCGAAATACCAGCAAATATTTTTTCTCCCAATCTTGAAAATACTTGGTGGTAATGATCAGTACACAAGTCCCACTTGGCACACCAAATTTTGTTTTTCTAGGTTGAAGCGTTCGTCGACAGTAGCAGTTTTTATATTTAGGTTTCACTCTGTTCTCACATATATAGATAGATGAATTTGGAACACTAAATCCAACATGGTTTGTAGTAGCTCTTTGAAACTTGACAAAATAAAGGAGTTCTCAGATTTGTCTCTATGGTTTGTTTCCTCTTCAAGTAGCCCTAGGCACAGACTGTGGAAAAGCACTTTCATTGAGGGGGGTTGCCAAGCTTCTAAGAAATAACGAGTTTCCGAAATACCAGCAAATATTTTTTCACCCAATCTTGATGATACTTGGTGGTAATGATCAGTACACAAATCCCACTTGGCTCACGAAATTTTGTTTTTCTAGTTCGAAGCTTTCGTCTACAGTAGCAGTTTTTATATTTAGGTTTCCCTCTGTTCTCTCCTATATAGATAGATGAATTTGGAACTCTAAATCCAGCATGGTTTGTAGTAGCTCTTTGAAACTTGACAAAATAAAGAACTTCTCTGTTTTGTCTCTATGGTTTGTTTCCTTTTCAAGTAGCCCTAGGAACAGACTGTGGAAAAGCACTTTTATTGATATGGGTTGCCAAGCTTCTAAGAAATATCGAGTTTCCGAAATACCAGCAAATATTTTTTCAATTAAACTTGATGATACTTAGTGGTATAGATCAGTACAAAAATCCCACTTGGCTCACCAAATTTTGTTGTTCTAGTATGAAGCATTCGTCTTCAGTAGCAGTTTTTATATTTAGGTTTCCCTCTGTTCTCTCCTATATAGAAAGATGAATTTGGAACTCTAAATCCAACATGGTTTGTAGTAGCTCTTTGAAACTTGACAAAATAAGGAGTTCTCAGTTTTGTCTCTGTGGTTTGTTACCTCTTAAAGTAGACCTAGGCACAGACTGTGGAAAGCACTTTCATTGAGAGGGGTTGCCAAGATTCTAAGAAATAACGAGTTTCCGAAATACCAGCAAATATTTTTTCACCCAATCTTGATGATACTTGGTGGTAATGATCAGTACACAAATCCCACTTGGCTTAGCAAATTTTGTTCTTCTAGGTTGAAGCGTTCGTCTACAGTAGCAGTTTTTATATTTAGGTTTCCCTCTGTTCTCTCATATATAGATAGATGAATTTGGAACTCTATATCCAACAAGGTTTGTAGTAGCTCTTTGAAACTTGACAAAATAAAGGAGTTCTCAGTTTTGTCTCTATGGTTTGTTTCCTCTTCAAGTAGCCCTAGGCACAGACTGTGGAAAAGCACTTTCATTGAGATGGGTTGCCAAGCTTCTAAGAAATAACGAGTTTCCGAAATACCAGCAAATATTTTTTCACCCAAATTTGATGATTCTTGGTGGTAATGATCAGTACACAAATCCCACTTGGCTCACGAAATTTTGTTCTTCTAGTTTGAAGTTTTCGTCTACAGTAGCAGTTTTTATATTTAGGTTTCCCTCTGTTCTCTCCTATATAGATAGATGAATTTGGAACTCTAAATCCAACATGGTTTGTAGTAGCTCTTTGAAACTTGAAAAAATAAAGGAGTTCTCAGTTTTGTCTCTGTGGTTTGTTACCTCTTAAAGTAGACCTAGGCACAGACTGTGGAAAGCACTTTCATTGAGAGGGGTTGCCAAGATTCTAAGAAATAACGAGTTTCCGAAATACCAGCAAATATTTTTTCAACCAATCTTGATGATACTTGGTGGTAATGATCAGTACACAAATCCCACTTGGCTTACCAAATTTTGTTCTTCTAGTTCGAAGCTTTCGTCTACAGTAGCAGTTTTTATATTTAGGTTTCCCTCTGTTCTCTCCTATATAGATAGATGAATTTGGAAATCTAAATTCAACATGGTTTGTAGTAGCTCTTTGAAACTTGACAAAATAAAGGAGTTCTCAGTTTTGTCTCTATGGTTTGTTTCCTCTTCATGTAGCCCTAGGCACAGACTGTGGAAAGCACTTTCATTGAGAGAGGTTACATAGCTTCTACAACATAACGAGTTTCCGAAATACCAGCAAATATTTTTTCACCCAATATTGATAATACTTTGTGGTAAAGATCAGTACACAAATCCCACTTGGCTCACCAAATTTTGTTCTTCTAGGTTGAAGCATTCGTCTACAGTAGCAGTTTTTATATTTAGGTTCCCATCTGTTCTCTCCTATATAGATAGATGAATTTGGAACTCTAAATCCAGCATGGTTTGTAGTAGCTCTTGAAACTTGACAAAATAAAGAACTTCTCTGTTTTGTCTCTATGGTTTGTTTCTTTTTCAAGTAGCCCTAGGAAGAGACTGTGGAAAAGCACTTTCATTGAGATGGGTTGCCAAGCTTCTAAGAAATATCGAGTTTCCTAAATACCAGCAAATATTTTTTCAATTAAACTTGATGATACTTAGTGGTAATGATCAGTACAAAAATCCCACTTGGCTCACCAAATTTTGTTCTTCTAGTACGAAGCATTCGTCTTCAGTAGCAGTTTTTATATTTAGGTTTCCCTCTGTTCTCTCCTATATAGATAGGTGAATTTGGAACTCTATATCCAACATGGTTTGTAGTAGCTCTTTGAAACTTGACAAAATAAAGGAGTTCTCAGATTTGTCTCTATGGTTTGTTTCCTCTTCAAGTAGCCCTAGGCACAGACTGTGGAAAAGCACCTTCATTGAGAGGGGTTGCCAAGCTTCAAAGAAATAACGAGTTTCCGAAATACCAGCAAATATTTTTTCACCCAATCTTGATGATACTTGGTGGTAATGATCACTACACAAATCCCACTTGGCTTACCAAATTTTGTTCTTCTAGGTTGAAGCGTTCGTCTACAGTAGCAGTTTTTATATTTAGGTTTCACTCTGTTCTCTCATATATAGATAGATGAATTTGGAACTATAAATCCAACATGGTTTGTAGTAGCTCTTTGAAACTTGACAAAATAAAGGAGTTCTCAGATTTGTCTCTATGGTTTGTTTCCTCTTCAAGTAGCCCTAGGCACAGACTGTGGAAAAGCACTTTCATTGAGAGGGGTTGCCAAGCTTCTAAGAAATAATGAGTTTCCGAAATACCAGCATATATTTTTTCACCCAATCTTGATGATACTTGGTGGTAATAATCAGTACACAAATCCCACTGGGCTCACCAAATTTTGTTCTTCTAGGTTGAAGCGTTCGTCTACAGTAGCAGTTTTTATATTTAGGTTTCCCTCTCTTCTCTCTTATATAGATAGATGAATTTGGAACTCTATATACAACATGGTTTGTAGTAGCTCTTTGAAACTTGACAAAATAAAGTAGTTCTCAGTTTTGTCTCTATGGTTTGTTTCCTCTTCAAGTAGCCCTAGGCACAGACTGTGGAAAAGCACTTTCATTGAGATGGGTTGCCAAGCTTCTAAGAAATAACGAGTTTCCGAAATACCAGCAAATATTTTTTCACCCAAATTTGATGATTCTTGGTGGTAATGATCAGTACACAAATCCCACTTGGCTTACCAAATTTTGTTCTTCTAGTTCGAAGCTTTCGTCTACAGTAGCAGTTTTTATATTTAGGTTTCCCTCTGTTCTCTCCTATATAGATAGATGAATTTGGAAATCTAAATTCAACATGGTTTGTAGTAGCTCTTTGAAACTTGACAAAATAAAGGAGTTCTCAGTTTTGTCTCTATGGTTTGTTTCCTCTTCATGTAGCCCTAGGCACAGACTGTGGAAAGCACTTTCATTGAGAGTGGTTACATAGCTTCTACAACATAACGAGTTTCCGAAATACCAGCAAATATTTTTTCACCCAATATTGATAATACTTTGTGGTAAAGATCAGTACACAAATCCCACTTGGCTCACCAAATTTTGTTCTTCTAGGTTGAAGCATTCGTCTACAGTAGCAGTTTTTATA
The DNA here is from genome assembly GCF_048772815.1 of Callospermophilus lateralis. Classification (NCBI taxonomy): domain Eukaryota; kingdom Metazoa; phylum Chordata; class Mammalia; order Rodentia; family Sciuridae; genus Callospermophilus; species Callospermophilus lateralis. Next base: position 8,229 of record NW_027517033.1, on the reverse strand, counting down.
TTTAGGTTCCCATCTGTTCTCTCCTATATAGATAGATGAATTTGGAACTGTAAATCCAGCATGGTTTGTAGTAGCTCTTGAAACTTGACAAAATAAAGAACTTCTCTGTTTTGTCTCTATGGTTTGTTTCTTTTTCAAGTAGCCCTAGGAAGAGACTGTGGAAAAGCACTTTCATTGAGATGGGTTGCCAAGCTTCTAAGAAATATCGAGTTTCCTAAATACCAGCAAATATTTTTTCAATTAAACTTGATGATACTTAGTGGTAATGATCAGTACAAAAATCCCACTTGGCTCACCAAATTTTGTTCTTCTAGTATGAAGCATTCGTCTTCAGTAGCAGTTTTTATATTTAGGTTTCCCTCTGTTCTCTCCTATATAGATAGGTGAATTTGGAACTCTATATCCAACATGGTTTGTAGTAGCTCTTTGAAACTTGACAAAATAAAGGAGTTCTCAGATTTGTCTCTATGGTTTGTTTCCTCTTCAAGTAGCCCTAGGCACAGACTGTGGAAAAGCACCTTCATTGAGAGGGGTTGCCAAGCTTCAAAGAAATAACGAGTTTCCGAAATACCAGCAAATATTTTTTCACCCAATCTTGATGATACTTGGTGGTAATGATCAGTACACAAATCCCACTTGGCTTACCAAATTTTGTTCTTCTAGGTTGAAGCGTTCGTCTACAGTAGCAGTTTTTATATTTAGGTTTCACTCTGTTCTCTCATATATAGATAGATGAATTTGGAACTATAAATCCAACATGGTTTGTAGTAGCTCTTTGAAACTTGACAAAATAAAGGAGTTCTCAGATTTGTCTCTATGGTTTGTTTCCTCTTCAAGTAGCCCTAGGCACAGACTGTGGAAAAGCACTTTCATTGAGAGGGGTTGCCAAGCTTCTAAGAAATAACGAGTTTCCGAAATACCAGCATATATTTTTTCACCCAATCTTGATGATACTTGGTGGTAATAATCAGTACACAAATCCCACTGGGATCACCAAATTTTTCTTCTAGGTTGAAGCGTTCGTCTACAGTAGCAGTTTTTATATTTAGGTTTCCCTCTCTTCTCTCTTATATAGATAGATGAATTTGGAACTCTATATCCAACATGGTTTGTAGTAGCTCTTTGAAACTTGACAAAATAAAGTAGTTCTCAGTTTTGTCTCTATGGTTTGTTTCCTCTTCAAGTAGCCCTAGGCACAGACTGTGGAAAAGCACTTTCATTGAGATGGGTTGCCAAGCTTCTAAGAAATAACGAGTTTCCGAAATACCAGCAAATATTTTTTCACCCAAATTTGATGATTCTTGGTGGTAATGATCAGTACACAAATCCCACTTGGCTCACGAAATTTTGTTCTTCTAGTTTGAAGTTTTCGTCTACAGTAGCAGTTTTTATATTTAGGTTTCCCTCTGTTCTCTCCTATATAGATAGATGAATTTGGAACTCTAAATCCAACATGGTTTGTAGTAGCTCTTTGAAACTTGAAAAAATAAAGGAGTTCTCAGTTTTGTCTCTGTGGTTTGTTACCTCTTAAAGTAGACCTAGCCACAGACTGTGGAAAGCACTTTCATTGAGAGGGGTTGCCAAGCTTCTAAGAAATAACGAGTTTCCGAAATACCACCAAATATTTTTTCAACCAATCTTTATGATACTTGGTGGTAACGATCAGTACACAAATCCCACTTGGCTTACCAAATTTTGTTCTTCTAGGTTGAAGCGTTCGTCTACAGTAGCAGTTTTTATATTTAGGTTTCCCTCTGTTCTCTCATATATAGATAGAAGAATTTGAACTCTAAATCTAACATGGTTTGTAGTAGCTCTTTGAAACTTGACAAAATAAAGAAGTTCTCAGTTTTTTCTCTATGGTTTGTTTTTTCTTCAAGTAGCCCTAGGCACAGACTGTGGAAAGCACTTTCATTGAGATTGGTTGCCAAGCTTCTACAAAATAACGAGTTTCCGAAATACCTGCAAATATATTTTCACCCAATCTTGATAATACTTGGTGGTAATGTTCAGTACACAAATCCCACTTGGCTCACCAAATTTTGTTCTTCAAGGTTGAAGCGTTCGTCGACAGTAGCAGTTTTTATATTTAGGTTTTACTCCGTTTTCTCATATATAGATAGAAGAATTTGGAACTCTAAATCCAACATGGTTTGTAGTAGCTATTTGAACCTTGAGAAAATAAAGGAGTTCTCAGTTTTGTCTCTATGGTTTGTTTCCTCTTCATGTAGCCCTAGGCACAGACTGTGGAAAAGCACTTTCATTGAGATGGGTTTCCAAGCTTCTAAGAATTTACGAGTTTAGGAAATACCAGCAAATATTTTTTCACCCAATCTTGATGATACTTGCTGGTAATGATCAGTACACAAATCCCACTTGGCTCACCAAATTTTGCTCTTCTAGGTTGAAGCTTTCGTCTACAGTAGCAGTTTTTATATTTAGGTTTCCCTGTGTTCTCTCCTATATAGATAGATGAATTTGGAACTCTAAATTCAACATGGTTTGTAGTAGCTCTTTGAAACTTGACAAAATAAAGGAGTTCTCAGTTTTGTCTCTATGGTTTGATTCCTCTTCATGTAGCCCTAGGTACAGACTGTGGAAAGCACTTTCATTGAGAGAGGTTGCATAGCTTCTACAAAATAACGAGTTTCCGAAATACCAGCAAATATTTTTTCACCCAATATTGATAATACTTTGTGGTAAAGATCAGTACACAAATCCCACTTGGCTCACCAAATTTTGTTCTTCTAGGTTGAAGCATTCGTCTACAGTAGCAGTTTTTATATTTAGGTTCCCCTCTGTTCTCTCCTATATAGATAGATGAATTTGGAACTCTAAATCCAGCATGGTTTGTAGTAGCTCTTGAAACTTGACAAAATAAAGAACTTCTCTGTTTTGTCTCTATGGTTTGTTTCCTTTTCAAGTAGCCCTAGGAACAGACTGTGGAAAAGCACTTTAATTGAGATGGGTTGCCAAGCTTCTAAGAAATATCGAGTTTCCGAAATACCAGCAAATATTTTTTCAATTAAACTTGATGATACTTAGTGGTAATGATCAGTACAAAATCCCACTTGGCTCACCAAATTTTGTTCTTCTAGTATGAAGCATTCGTCTTCAGTAGCAGTTTTTATATTTAGGTTTCCCTCTGTTCTCTCCTATATAGATAGGTGAATTTGGAACTCTATATCCAACATGGTTTGTAGTAGCTCTTTGAAACTTGACAAAATAAAGGAGTTCTCAGATTTGTCTCTATGGTTTGTTTCCTCTTCAAGTAGCCCTAGGCACAGACTGCGGAAAAGCACCTTCATTGAGAGGGGTTGCCAAGCTTCAAAGAAATAACGAGTTTCCGAAATACCAGCAAATATTTTTTCACCCAATCTTGATGATACTTGGTGGTAATGATCAGTACACAAATCCCACTTGGCTTAGCAAATTTTGTTCTTCTAGGTTGAAGCGTTCGTCTACAGTAGCAGTTTTTATATTTAGGTTTCACTCTGTTCTCTCATATATAGATAGATGAATTTGGAACTATAAATCCAACATGGTTTGTAGTAGCTCTTTGAAACTTGACAAAATAAAGGAGTTCTCAGATTTGTCTCTATGGTTTGTTTCCTCTTCAAGTAGCCCTAGGCACAGACTGTGGAAAAGCACTTTCATTGAGAGGGGTTGCCAAGCTTCTAAGAAATAACGAGTTTCCGAAATACCAGCATATATTTTTTCCCCAATCTTGATGATACTTGGTGGTAATGATCAGTACACAAATCCCACTGGGCTCACCAAATTTTGTTCTTCTTGGTTGAAGCGTTCGTCTACAGTAGCAGTTTTTATATTTAGGTTTCCCTCTGTTCTCTCTTATATAGATAGATGAATTTGGAACTCTATATCCAACATGGTTTGTAGTAGCTCTTTGAAACTTGACAAAATAAAGGAGTTCTCAGTTTTGTCTCTATGGTTTGTTTCCTCTTCAAGTAGCCCTAGGCACAGACTGTGGAAAAGCACTTTCATTGAGATGGGTTGCCAAGCTTCTAAGAAATAACGAGTTTCCGAAATACCAGCAAATATTTTTTCACCCAAATTTGATGATTCTTGGTGGTAATGATTAGTACACAAATCCCACTTGGCTCACGAAATTTCGTTCTTCTAGTTTGAAGTTTTCGTCTACAGTAGCATTTTTTATATTTAGGTTTCCCTCTGTCCTCTCCTATATAGATAGATGAATTTGGAACTCTAAATCCAACATGGTTTGTAGTAGCTCTTTGAAACTTGAAAAAATAAAGGAGTTCTCAGTTTTGTCTCTGTGGTTTGTTACCTCTTAAAGTAGACCTAGGCACAGACTGTGGAAAGCACTTTCATTGAGAGGGGTTGCCAAGCTTCTAAGAAATAACGAGTTTCCGAAATACCAGCAAATATTTTTTCAACCAATCTTGATGATACTTGGTGGTAACGATCAGTACTCAAATCCCACTTGGCTTACCAAATTTTGTTCTTCTAGGTTGAAGCGTTCGTCTACAGTAGCAGTTTTTATATTTAGGTTTCCCTCTGTTCTCTCATATATAGATAGATGAATTTGGAACGCTAAATCCAACATGGTTTGTAGTAGCTCTTCGAAACTTGACAAAATAAAGAAGTTCTCAGTTCTGTCTCTATGGTTTGTTTTTTCTTCAAGTAGCCCTAGGCACAGACTGTGGAAAGCACTTTCATTGAGATTGGTTGCCAAGCTTCTACGAAATAACGAGTTTCCGAAATACCAGCAAATATATTTTCACCCAATCTTGATAATACTTGGTGGTAATGTGCAGTACACAAAATCCCACTTGGCTCACCAAATTTTGTTCTTCTAGGTTGAAGCGTTCGTCGACAGTAGCAGTTTTTATTTTTAGGTTTCACTCTGTTTTCACATTTATAGATAGAAGAATTTGAACTCTAAATCTAACATGGTTTGTAGTAGCTCTTTGAAATTGACAAAATAAAGGAGTTCTCAGTTTTGTCTGTATGGTTTGTTTCGTCTTCAAGTAGCCCTAGCCACAGACTGTGGAAAAGCACTTTCATTGAGAGGGGTTGCCAAGCTTCTAAGAAAGAACGAGTCTGCGAAATACCAGCAAATATTTTTTCACCCAATCTTGATGATACTTGTTGCTAATGATCAGTACACAAATCCCACTTAGCTCACCAAATTTAGATCTTCTAGGTTGAAGCGTTCGTGTACAGTAGCAGTTTTTATATTTACTTTTCCCTCTGTTCTCTCCTATATAGGTAGATGAATTTGGAACTCTAAATCGAACATGGTTTGTAGTAGCTCTTTGAAATTTGACAAAATAAAGGAGTTCTCAGTTTTATCTCTATGGTTTGTTACCTCTTAAAGTAGCCCCAGGCACAGACTGTGGAAAGCAGTTTCATTGAGATGGGTTGCCAACCTTCTAAGAAATAACGAGTTTCCGAAATACCAGCAAATATTTTTTCACCCAATCTTGATGATACTTGGTGGTAATGATCAGTACACAAATCCCACTTGGCTCACCAAATTTTGTTCTTCTATGTTGAAGCGTTCGTCTACAGTAGCAGTTTTTATATTTAGGTTTCTCTCTGTTCTCTCCTATATAGATAGATGAATTTGGAACTCTAAATACAACATGGTTTGTAGTAGCTCTTTGAAACTTGACAAAATAAAGGAGTTCTCAGATTTTTCTCTCTGGTTTGTTTCCTCTTCAAGTACCCCTAGGCACAGACTGTGGAAAAGCACTTTCATTGAGATGGGTTGCCAAGCTTCTAAGAAATAACGAGTTTCCGAAATACAAGCAATTATTTTTTCACCCAATCTTGATGATACTAGGTGGTAATGATCAGTACACAAATCCCACTTGGCTCACCAAATTATGTTCTTCTAGGTTGAAACGTTCTTCTACAGTAGCAGTTTTTATATTTAGGTTTCCCTCTGTTCTCTCCTATATAGATAGATGAATTTGGAACTCTAAATCCAACATGGTTTGTAGTACCTCTTTGAAACTTGACAAAATAAAGGAGTTCTCAGTTTTGTCTCGTTGGTTTGTTTCCTCTTCAAGTAGCCATAGGCATAGACTGTGGAAAAGCACATTCATTGAGATGGGTTGCCAAGCTTCTAAGAAATAACGAGTTTCCAAAATACAAGCAATTATTTTTTCACCCAATCTTGATGATACTAGGTGTAATGATCAGTACCCAAATCCCACTTGCCTCACCAAATTTTCTTCTTCTAGAATGAAGCATTCGTCTACATTAGCAGTTTTTATATTTCGTTCCCCTCTGTTCTCTCCTATATAGATAGATGAATTTGGAACTCTAAATCCAGCATGGTTTGTAGTAGCTCTTTGAAACTTGACAAAATAAAGAATTTCCCTGTTTTGTCTCTATGGTTTATTTCCTCTTCAAGTAGCCCTAGGAACAGACTGTGGAAAAGCACATTCATTGAGATGGGTTGCCAAGCTTCTAAGAAATATCGAGTTTCCGAAATACCAGCAAATATTTTTTCACCCAAACTTGATGATACTTGGTGGTAATGATCAGTACAAAAATCCCACTTGGCTCAGCAAATTTTGTTCTTCTAGGATGAAGCATTCCTCTACAGTAGCAGTTTTTATATTTAGTTTTCTCTCTGTTCTCTCCTATTTAGATAGATGAATTTGGAACTCTAAATCCAACATGGTTTGTAGTAGGTCTTTGAAACTTGACAAAATAAAGGAGTTCTCAGTTTTGTCTCTATGGTTTGTTTACTCTTCAAGTAGCCCTAGTCACAGACGGTGGAAAAGCACTTTCATTGAGATGGGTTGCCAAGCTTATAAGAAATAACAAGTTTCCGAAATACCAGCAAATATTTTTTAACCCAATCTTGATGATACTTGGTGGTAATGATTAGTACACAAATCGCACTTGGCTCACCAAATTTTGTTCTTCTAGGTTGAAACGTTCGTCTACAGTAGCAGTTTGTATATTTAGGTTTCTCTCTGTTCTCTCCTATATAGATAGATGAATTTGGAACTCTAAATCCAACATGGCTTGTAGTAGCTCTTTGAAACTTGACAAAATAAAGGAGTTCTCAGTTTTTTCTCTATGGTATGTTTCCTCTTCAAGTAGCCCTAGGCATAGACTGTGGAAAAGCACTTTCATTGAGAGGGGTTGCCAATCTTCTAAGAAATTACGAGTTTCCGAAATACCAGCAAATATTTTTTCACCCAATCTTGATGATACTTGGTGGTTGATCGGTACACAAATCCCACTTAGCTCACCAAATTTTGTTCTTCTAGGTTGAAGCGTTCGTCTACAGTAGCAGTTTTTATATTTAGGTTTCCCTCTGTTCTCTCCTATATAGATAGATGAATTTGGAACTCTAAATCCAACATGGTTTGTAGTACCTCTTTGAAACTTGACAAAATAAAGGAGTTCTCAGTTTTGTCTCTTTGGTTTGTTTCCTCTTCAAATAGCCATAGGCATAGACTGTGGAAAAGCACATTCATTGAGATGGGTTGCCAAGCTTCTAAGAAATAACGAGTTTCCGAAATACAAGCAATTATTTTTTCACCCAATCTTGATGATACTAGGTGGTAATGATCAGTACCCAAATCCCACTTACCTCACCAAATTTTCTTCTTCTAGAATGAAGCATTCGTCTACATTAGCAGTTTTTATATTTCGTTCCCCTCTGTTCTCTCCTATATAGATAGATGAATTTGGAACTCTAAATCCAGCATGGTTTGTAGTAGCTACTTGAAACTTGACAAAAATAAAGAATTTCCCTGTTTTGTCTCTATGGTTTATTTCCTCTTCAAGTAGCCCTAGGAACAGACTGTGGAAAAGCACATTCATTGAGATGGGTTGCCAAGCTTCTAAGAAATATCGAGTTTCCGAAATACCAGCAAATATTTTTTCACCCAAACTGAATGATACTTAGTGGTAATGATCAGTACAAAAATCCCACTTGGCTCAGCAAATTTTGTTCTTCTAGGATGAAGCATTCGTCTACAGTAGCAGTTTTTATATTTAGTTTTCTCTCTGTTCTCTCCTATATAGATAGATGAATTTGGAACTCTAAATCCAACATGGTTTGTAGTAGGTCTTTGAAACTTGACAAAATAAAGGAGTTCTCAGTTTTGTCTCTATGGTTTGTTTACTCTTCAAGTAGCCCTAGGCTTAGACTGTGGAAAAGCACTTTCATTGAGATGGGTTGCCAAGCTTATAAGAAATAACAAGTTTCCGAAA
>NW_027517032.1:0-49540 GCF_048772815.1 Callospermophilus lateralis | reverse complement strand
AATGATGAGTTCACTAAGTCCACTTGGCTGCCCCATTTTCACTCTTCTAGGTTGAAGCGTTCGATTCCAGTAAGAGTTTGAGTTTTTAGGTTTCACTGTGTTTTCTCCTATATAGATAGATGGGTTGGGAACTCTAAATGAAACACGGTTTGTGCTAGCTCTTTGAAAATTGACAAAATATAGTGTTTTTAGGTTCTGTCTCCAAGGTTTGTTTTTTCTTGAAGCAGCCCTAACTAGAGACTGCCTAAGTACACTTTCATTGGAAAGGTGTGCCAAGCGTCCAAAAGCACTGGTTTTCTGAAATGTCGGCAAACATTTTTTCACCCAATCTTGATGATTCTCTGTGGTAATGATCAGTTCACTAAGCCCACTTGGCTGCCCAATATTCACTCTTCTAGGTTGAAGCGTTCGTTTCCAATAAGAGTTTGAGTTTTTAGGTTTCACTCTGTTTTCTCCTATATAGATAGATGTGTTGGGAACTCTAAATGAAACACGGTTTGTGCTAGCTCTTTGAAAATTGACAAAATAAAGTAGTTTTAGGTTCTGTCTCAAAGGTTGTTTCCTCTTGAAGCAGCCTAAGCAGAGCCTGCCTAAAGACATTTTCATTGGAAAGGTGTGCCAAGCGTCCAAAAGTACTGGTTTTCCTGAAATCTCGGCAAACCTTTTTTCACCCAATCTTGATGAGACATTGTGGTAGTGATCAGTTCACTAAGTCCACTTGGCTGCCCAATTTTCACTCTTCTAGGTTGAAGCGTTCGGTTTCCAGTAAGAGTTTGAATTTTTAGGTTTCACTCTGTTTTCTCCTATATAGATAGATGTGTTGGGAACTCTAAATGAAACACGGTTTGTGCTAGCTCTTTGAAAATTGACAAAATAAAGTAGTTTTAGGTTCTGTCTCTATGGTTTGTTTCCTCTTGAAGCAGCCCTAACTGGAGACTGCCTAAATACACTTTCATTGGAAACGTGTGCCAAGTGTCCAAAAGTACTGGTTTTCTGAAATCACGGCAAACATTTTTTAACCCAATCTGGATGATTCTCTGTGGTAGTGATCAGTTCACTAAGTCCACTTGGCTTCCCAATTTTCACTCTTCTAGGTTGAAGCGTTCGTTTCCAGTAAGAGTTTGAATTTTTAGGTTTCACTCTGTTTTCTCCTATATAGATAGATGTGTTGGGAACTCTAAATGAAACACGGTTTGTGCTAGCTCTTTGAAAATTGACAAAATAAAGTAGTTTTAGGTTCTGTCTCTATGGTTTGTTTCCTCTTGAAGCAGCCCTAACTGGAAACTGCCTAAATACACTTTCATTGGAAAGGTGTGGGAAGCGTCCAAAAGTACTGGTTTTCTGAAATCTCGGCAAACATTTTTTCACCCAATATTGATGATTCTCTGTGGTAGTGATCAGTTCACTAAGCCCACTTGGCTGCCAAATTTTCACTCTTCTAGGTTGAAGCGTGTGTTTCCAGTAAGAGTTTGAATTTTTAGGTTTCACTGTGTTTTCTCCTATATAGATAGATGGGTTGGGAACTCTAAATGAAACACGGCTTGTGCTAGCTCTTTGAAAATTGACAAAATAAAGTAGATTTAGGTTCTGTCTCTATGGTTTGTTTCCTCTTGAAGCACCCTAAGCAGAGCCTGCCTAAAGAATTTTCATTGGAAAGGTGTGCCAAGCGTCCAAAAGTACTGGTTTTCTGAAATGTCGGCAAACATTTTTTCACCCAATCTTGATGATTCTCTGTGGTAATGATCAGTTCACTAAGCCCACTTGGCTGCCCAATATTCACTCTTCTAGGTTGAAGCGTTCGTTTCCAATAAGAGTTTGAGTTTTTAGGTTTCACTCTGTTTTCTCCTATATAGATAGATGTGTTGGGAACTCTAAATGAAACACGGTTGTGCTAGCTCTTTGAAAATTGACAAAATAAAGTAGTTTTAGGTTCTGTCTCAAAGGTTGTTTCCTCTTGAAGCAGCCCTAAGCAGAGCCTGCCTAAAGACATTTTCATTGGAAAGGTGTGCCAAGCGTCCAAAAGTACTGGTTTTCTGAAATCTCGGCAAACCTTTTTTCACCCAATCTTGATGAGACATTGTGGTAGTGATCAGTTCACTAAGTCCACTTGGCTGCCCAATTTTCACTCTTCTAGGTTGAAGCGTTCGTTTCCAGTAAGAGTTTGAATTTTTAGGTTTCACTCTGTTTTCTCCTATATAGATAGATGTGTTGGGAACTCTAAATGAAACACGGTTTGTGCTAGCTCTTTGAAAATTGACAAAATAAAGTAGTTTTAGGTTCTGTCTCTATGGTTTGTTTCCTCTTCAAGCAGCCCTAACTGGAGACTGCCTAAATACACTTTCATTGGAAACGTGTGCCAAGCGTCCAAAAGTACTGGTTTTCTGAAATCACGGCAAACATTTTTTCACCCAATCTGGATGATTCTCTGTGGTAGTGATCAGTTCACTAAGTCAACTTGGCTTCCCAATTTTCACTCTTCTAGGTTGAAGCGTTCGTTTCCAGTAAGAGTTTGAATTTTTAGGTTTCACTCTGTTTTCTCCTATATAAATAGATGTGTTGGGAACTCTAAATGAAACACGGTTTGTGCTAGCTCTTTGAAAATTGACAAAATAAATAGTTCTAAGTTCTGTCTCTAAGGTTTGTTTCCTCTTGAAGCAGCCCTAAGCAGAGACTGCCTAAAGACATTTTCATTGGAAAGGGGTGCCAAGCGTCCAAAAGTACTGGTTTTCTGAAATCTCGGCAAACATTTTTTCACCCAATATTGATGATTTTCTGTGGTAGTGACCAGTTCACTAAGCCCACTTGGCTGCCAAATTTTCACTCTTCTAGGTTGAAGCGTGTGTTTCCAGTAAGACTTTGAATTTTTAGGTTTCACTGTGTTTTCTCCTATATAGATATATGGGTTGGGAACTCTAAATGAAACACGGCTTGTGCTAGCTCTTTGAAAATTTGACAAAATAAAGTAGATTTAGGTTCTGTCTCTATGGTTTGTTTCCTCTTGAAGCAGCCCTAAGCAGAGCCTGCCTAAAGAATTTTCATTGGAAAGGTGTGCCAAGCGTCCAAAAGTACTGGTTTTCTGAAATCTCGGCAAACATTTTTTCACCCAATATTGATGATTCTCTGTGGTAGTGATCAGTTCACTAAGTCCACTTGGCTGCCCAATTTTCACTCTTCTAGGTTGAAGCTTTCGAATCCAGTAAGAGTTTGAGTTTTTAGGTTTCACTCTGTTTTCTCCTATATAGATAGATGTTTTGGGAACTCTAAATGAAACACGGTTTGTGCTAGCTCTTTGAAAATTGACAAAATAGAGTGGTTTTAGGTTCTGTCTCCATGGTTTGTTTTTTCTTGAAGCAGCCCTAACTAGAGACTGCCTAAGTACACTTTCATTGGAAAGGTGTGCCAAGCGTCCAAAAGCACTGGTTTTCTGAAATGTCGGCAAACATTTTTTCACCCAATCTTGATGATTCTCTGTGGTAATGATCAGTTCACTAAGCCCACTTGGCTGCCCAATATTCACTCTTCTAGGTTGAAGCGTTCGTTTCCAATAAGAGTTTGAATTTTTAGGTTTCACTCTGTTTTCTCCTATATAGATAGATGTGTTGGGAACTCTAAATGAAACACGGTTTGTGCTAGCTCTTTGAAAATTGACAAAATAAAGTAGTTCTAAGTTCTGTCTCAAAGGTTGTTTCCTCTTGAAGCAGCCCTAAGCAGAGCCTGCCTAAAGACATTTTCATTGGAAAGGTGTGCCAAGCGTCCAAAAGTACTGGTTTTCTGAAATCTCGGCCAACCTTTTTTCACCCAATCTTGATGAGACATTGTGGTAGTGATCAGTTCACTAAGTCCACTTGGCTGCCCAATTTTCAATCTTCTAGGTTGAAGCGTTCGTTTCCAATAAGAGTTTGAATTTTCAGGTTTCACTCTGTTTTTTCCTATATAGATAGATGTGTTGGGAACTCTAAATGAAACACGGTTTGTGCTAGCTCTTTGAAAATTGACAAAATAAAGTAGTTTTAGGTTCTGTCTCTATGGTTTGTTTCCTCTTCAAGCAGCCCTAACTGGAGACTGCCTAAATACACTTTCATTGGAAACGTGTGCCAAGCGTCCAAAAGTACTGGTTTTCTGAAATCACGGCAAACATTTTTTCACCCAATCTGGATGATTCTCTGTGGTAGTGATCAGTTCACTAAGTCAACTTGGCTTCCCAATTTTCACTCTTCTAGGTTGAAGCGTTCGTTTCCAGTAAGAGTTTGAATTTTTAGGTTTCACTCTGTTTTCTCCTATATAGATAGATGTGTTGGGAACTCTAAATGAAACACGGTTTGTGCTAGCTCTTTGAAAATTGACAAAATAAATAGTTCTAAGTTCTGTCTCTAAGGTTTGTTTCCTCTTGAAGCAGCCCTAAGCAGAGACTGCCTAAAGACATTTTCATTGGAAAGGGGTGCCAAGCGTCCAAAAGTACTGGTTTTCTGAAATCTCGGCAAACATTTTTTCACCCAATATTGATGATTTTCTGTGGTAGTGATCAGTTCACTAAGCCCACTTGGCTGCCAAATTTTCACTCTTCTAGGTTGAAGCGTGTGTTTCCAGTAAGACTTTGAATTTTTAGGTTTCACTGTGTTTTTCCTATATAGATAGATGGGTTGGGAACTCTAAATGAAACACGGCTTGTGCTAGGTCTTTGAAAGTTGACAAAATAAAGTAGATTTAGGTTCTGTCTCTATGGTTTGTTTCCTCTTGAAGCAGCCCTAAGCAGAGCCTGCCTAAAGAATTTTCATTGGAAAGGTGTGCCAAGCGTCCAAAAGTACTGGTTTTCTGAAATCACGGCAAACATTTTTTCACCCAATATTGATGATTCTCTGTGGTAGTGATCAGTTCACTAAGTCAACTTGGCTTCCCAATTTTCACTCTTCTAGGTAGAAGCGTTTGTTTCCAGTAAGAGTTTGAATTTTTAGGTTTCACTCTGTTTTCTCCTATATAGATAGATGTGTTGGGAACTCTAAATGAAACACGGTTTGTGCTAGCTCTTTGAAAATTGACATAATAAATAGTTCTAAGTTCTGTCTCTAAGGTTTGTTTCCTCTTGAAGCAGCCCTAAGCAGAGACTGCCTAAAGATATTTTCATTGGAAAAAGGTGCCAAGCGTCCAAAAGTACTGGTTTTCTGAAATCTCGGCAAACATTTTTCACCCAATATTGATGATTCTCTGTGGTAGTGACCAGTTCACTAAGCCCACTTGGCTGCCCAATTTTCACTCTTCTAAGTTGAAGCGTTCGTTTCCAGTAAGAGTTTGAATTTTTAGGTTTCACTGTGTTTTCTCCTATATAGATAGATGTGATTGGAACTCTAAATGAAACACGGTTTGTGCTAGCTCTTTGAAAATTGACAAAATAAAGTAGTTTTAGGTTCTGTCTCTATGGTTTGTTTCCTCTTCAAGCAGCCCTAACTGGAGACTGCCTAAATACACTTTCATTGGAAACGTGTGCCAAGCGTCCAAAAGTACTGGTTTTCTGAAATCTCGGCAAATATTTTTTCACCCAAACTGGATGATTCTCTGTGGTAGTGATCAGTTCACTAAGTCCACTTGGCTGCCCAATTTTCACTCTTCTAGGTTGAAGCGTTCGTTTCCAGTAAGAGTTTGAATTTTTAGGTTTCACTCTGTTTTCTCCTATATAGATAGATGTGTTGGGAACTCTAAATGAAACACGGTTTGTGCTAGCTCTTTGAAAATTGACAAAATAAAGTAGTTTTAGGTTCTGTCTCTATGGTTTGTTTCCTCTTGAAGCAGCCCTAACTGGAGACTGCCTAAATACACTTTCATTGGAAAGGTGTGCGAAGCGTCCAAATGTACTGGTTTTCTGAAATCTCGGCAAACATTTTTTCACCCAATATTGATGATTCTCTGTGGTAGTGACCAGTTCACTAAGCCCACTTGGCTGCCAAATTTTCACTCTTCTAGGTTGAAGCGTGTGTTTCCAGTAAGAGTTTGAATTTTTAGGTTTCACTGTGTTTTCTCCTATATAGATAGATGGGTTGGGAACTCTAAATGAAACACGGCTTGTGCTAGCTCTTTGAAAATTGACAAAATAAAGTAGATTTAGGTTCTGTCTCTATGGTTTGTTTCCTCTTGAAGCAGCCCTAAGCAGAGCCCTGCCTAAAGAATTTTCATTGGAAAGGTGTGCCAAGCGTCCAAAAGTACTGGTTTTCTGAAATCTCGGCAAACATTTTTTCACCCAATATTGATGATTCTCTGTGGTAATGATCAGTTCACTAAGTCCACTTGGCTGCCCAATTTTCACTCTTCTAGGTTGAAGCGTTCGATTCCAGTAAGAGTTTGAGTTTTTAGGTTTCACTCTGTTTTCTCCTATATAGATAGATGTTTTGGGAACTCTAAATGAAACACGGTTTGTGCTAGCTCTTTGAAAATTGACAAAATAGAGTGGTTTTAGGTTCTGTCTCCATGGTTTGTTTTTTCTTGAAGCAGCCCTAACTAGAGACTGCCTAAGTACACTTTCATTGGAAAGGTGTGGAAAGGTGTGCCAAGCGTCCAAAAGCACTGGTTTTCTGAAATGTCGGCAACATTTTTTCACCCAATCTTGATGATTCTCTGTGGTAATGATCAGTTCACTAAGCCCACTTGGCTGCCCAATATTCACTCTTCTAGGTTGAAGCGTTCGTTTCCAGTAAGAGTTTGAATTTTTAGGTTTCACTCTGTTTTCTCCTATATAGATAGATGTGTTGGGAACTCTAAATGAAACACGGTTTGTGCTAGCTCTTTGAAAATTGACAAAAAAAGTAGTTCTAAGTTCTGTCTCAAAGGTTGTTTCCTCTTGAAGCAGCCCTAAGCAGAGCCTGCCTAAAGACATTTTCATTGGAAAGGTGTGCCAAGTCCAAAAGTACTGGTTTTCTGAAATCTCGGCAAACCTTTTTTCACCCAATCTTGATGAGACATTGTGGTAGTGATCAGTTCACTAAGTCCACTTGGCTGCCCAATTTTCACTCTTCTAGGTTGAAGCGTTCGTTTCCAATAAGAGTTTGAATTTTTAGGTTTCACTCTGTTTTTTCCTATATAGATAGATGTGTTGGGAACTCTAAATGAACACGGTTTGTGCTAGCTCTTTGAAAATTGACAAAATAAAGTAGTTTTAGGTTCTGTCTCTATGGTTTGTTTCCTCTTGAAGCAGCCCTAACTGAAGACTGCCTAAAAACACTTTCATTGGAAACGTGTGCCAAGCGTCCAAAAGTACTGGTTTTCTGAAATCACGGCAAAACATTTTTTCACCCAATCTGGATGATTCTCTGTGGTAGTGATCAGTTCACTAAGTCAACTTGGCTTCCCAATTTTCACTCTTCTAGGTTGAAGCGTTCGTTTCCAGTAAGAGTTTGAATTTTTAGGTTTCACTCTGTTTTCTCCTATATAGATAGATGTGTTGGGAACTCTAAATGAAACACGGTTTGTGCTAGCTCTTTGAAAATTGACAAAATAAAGTAGTTTTAGGTTCTGTCTCTATGGTTTGTTTCCTCTTGAAGCAGCCCTAACTGGAGACTGCTAAATACACTTTCATTGGAAACGTGTGCCAAGCGTCCAAAAGTACTGGTTTTCTGAAATCTCGGCAAACATTTTTTCAACCCAATATTGATGATTCTCTGTGGTAGTGACCAGTTCACTAAGCCCACTTGGCTGCCAAATTTTCACTCTTCTAGGTTGAAGCGTGTGGTTTCCAGTAAGACTTTGAATTTTTAGGTTTCACTGTGTTTTCTCCTATATAGATAGATGGGTTGGGATCTCTAAATGAAACACGGCTTGTGCTAGCTCTTTGAAAATTGACAAAATAAAGTAGATTTAGGTTCTGTCTCTATGGTTTGTTTCCTCTTGAAGCAGCCCTAAGCAGAGCCTGCCTAAAGAATTTTCATTGGAAAGGTGTGCCAAGCGTCCAAAAGTACTGGTTTTCTGAAATCTCGGCAAACATTTTTTCACCCAATATTGATGATTCTCTGTGGTAATGATCAGTTCACTAAGTCCACTTGGCTGCCCAATTTCACTCTTCTAGGTTGAAGCGTTCGATTCCAGTAAGAGTTTGAGTTTTTAGGTTTCACTCTGTTTTCTCCTATATAGATAGATGTTTTGGGAACTCTAAATGAAACACGGTTTGTGCTAGCTCTTTGAAAATTGACAAAATAGAGTGGTTTTAGGTTCTGTCTCCATGGTTGTTTTTTCTTGAAGCAGCCCTAACTAGAGACTGCCTAAGTACACTTTCATTGGAAAGTGTGCCAAGCGTCCAAAATGCACTGGTTTTCTGAAATGTCGGCAAACATTTTTTCACCCAATCTTGATGATTCTCTGTGGTAATGATCAGTTCACTAAGCCCACTTGGCTGCCCAATATTCACTCTTCTAGGTTGAAGCGTTCGTTTCCAATAAGAGTTTGAGTTTTTAGGTTTCACTCTGTTTTCTTCCTATATAGATAGATGTGTTGGGAACTCTAAATGAAACACGGTTTGTGCTAGCTCTTTGAAAATTGACAAAATAAAGTAGTTCTAAGTTCTGTCTCAAAGGTTGTTTCCTCTTGAAGCAGCCCTAAGCAGAGCCTGCCTAAAGACATTTTCATTGGAAAGGTGTGCCAAGCGTCCAAAAGTACTGGTTTTCTGAAATCTCGGCAAACCTTTTTTCACCCAATCTTGATGAGACATTGTGGTAGTGATCAGTTCACTAAGTCCACTTGGCTGCCCAATTTTCACTCTTCTAGGTTGAAGCGTTCGTTTCCAATAAGAGTTTGAATTTTTAGGTTTCACTCTGTTTTTTCCTATATAGATAGATGTGTTGGGAACTCTAAATGAAACACGGTTTGTGCTAGCTCTTTGAAAATTGACAAAATAAAGTAGTTTTAGGTTCTGTCTCTATGGTTTGTTTCCTCTTGAAGCAGCCCTAACTGGAGACTGCCTAAATACACTTTCATTGGAAACGTGTGCCAAGCGTCCAAAAGTACTGGTTTTCTGAAATCACGGCAAACATTTTTTCACCCAATCTGGATGATTCTCTGTGGTAGTGATCAGTTCAATAAGTCAACTTGGCTTCCCAATTTTCACTCTTCTAGGTTGAAGCGTTCGTTTCCAGTAAGAGTTTGAATTTTTAGGTTTCACTCTGTTTTCTCCTATATAGATAGATGTGTTGGGAACTCTAAATGAAACACGGTTTGTGCTAGCTCTTTGAAAATTGACAAAATAAAGTAGTTTTAGGTTCTGTCTCTATGGTTTGTTTCCTCTTGAAGCAGCCCTAACTGGAGACTGCCTAAATACACTTTCATTGGAAACGTGTGCCAAGCGTCCAAAAGTACTGGTTTTCTGAAATCACGGCAAACATTTTTTCACCCAATCTGGATGATTCTCTGTGGTAGTGATCAGTTCACTAAGTCAACTTGGCTTCCCAATTTTCACTCTTCTAGGTTGAAGCTTTCGTTTCCAGTAAGAGTTTGAATTTTTAGGTTTCACTCTGTTTTCTAGTATATAGATAGATGTGTTGGGAACTCTAAATGAAACACGGTTTGTGCTAGCTCTTTGAAAATTGACAAAATAAATAGTTCTAAGTTCTGTCTCTAAGGTTTGTTTCCTCTTGAAGCAGCCCTAAGCAGAGACTGCCTAAAGACATTTTCATTGGAAAGGGGTGCCAAGCGTCCAAAAGTACTGGTTTTCTGAAATCTCGGCAAACATTTTTTCACCCAATATTGATGATTCTCTGTGGTAGTGACCAGTTCACTAAGCCCACTTGGCTGCCAAATTTTCACTCTTCTAGGTTGAAGCGTGTGTTTCCAGTAAGACTTTGAATTTTTAGGTTTCACTGTGTTTCTCCTATATAGATAGATGGTTGGGAACTCTAAATGAAACACGGCTTGTGCTAGCTCTTTGAAAATTGACAAAATAAAGTAGATTTAGGTTCTGTCTCTATGGTTTGTTTCCTCTTGAAGCAGCCCTAAGCAGAGCCTGCCTAAAGAATTTTCATTGGAAAGGTGTGCCAAGCGTCCAAAAGTACT
Organism: Callospermophilus lateralis; assembly: GCF_048772815.1. Classification (NCBI taxonomy): domain Eukaryota; kingdom Metazoa; phylum Chordata; class Mammalia; order Rodentia; family Sciuridae; genus Callospermophilus; species Callospermophilus lateralis. Next base: position 39,517 of record NW_027517032.1, on the reverse strand, counting down.
GGTTTTCTGAAATCTCGCAACATTTTTTCACCCAATATTGATGATTCTCTGTGGTAATGATGAGTTCACTAAGTCCACTTGGCTGCCCAATTTTCACTCTTCTAGGTTGAAGCGTTCGATTCCAGTAAGAGTTTGAGTTTTAGGTTTCACTCTGTTTTCTCCTATATAGATAGATGTTTTGGGAACTCTAAATGAAACACGGTTTGTGCTAGCTCTTTGAAAATTGACAAAATAGAGTGGTTTTAGGTTCTGTCTCCATGTTTGTTTTTTCTTGAAGCAGCCCTAACTAGAGACTGCCTAAGTACACTTTCATTGGAAAGGTGTGCCAAGCGTCCAAAAGCACTGGTTTCTGAAATGTCGGCAAACATTTTTTCACCCAATCTTGATGATTCTCTGTGGTAATGATCAGTTCACTAAGCCCACTTGGCTGCCCAATATTCACTCTTCTAGGTTGAAGCGTTCGTTTCCAATAAGAGTTTGAGTTTTTAGGTTTCACTCTGTTTTCTCTATATAGATAGATGTGTTGGGAACTCTAAATGAAACACGGTTTGTGCTAGCTCTTTGAAAATTGACAAAATAAAGTAATTCTAAGTTCTGTCTCAAAGGTTGTTTCCTCTTGAAGCAGCCCTAAGCAGAGCCTGCCTAAAGACATTTTCATTGGAAAGGTGTGCCAAGCGTCCAAAAGTACTGGTTTTCTGAAATCTCGGCAAACCTTTTTTCACCCAATCTTGATGAGACATTGTGGTAGTGATCAGTTCACTAAGTCCACTTGGCTGCCCAATTTTCACTCTTCTAGGTTGAAGCGTTCGTTTCCAATAAGAGTTTGAATTTTTAGGTTTCACTCTGTTTTTTCCTATATAGATAGATGTGTTGGGAACTCTAAATGAAACACGGTTTGTGCTAGCTCTTTGAAAATTGACAAAATAAAGTAGTTTTAGGTTCTGTCTCTATGGTTTGTTTCCTCTTGAAGCAGCCCTAACTGGAGACTGCCTAAATACACTTTCATTGGAAACGTGTGCCAAGCGTCCAAAAGTACTGGTTTTCTGAAATCACGGCAAACATTTTTTCACCCAATCTGGATGATTCTCTGTGGTAGTGATCAGTTCAATAAGTCAACTTGGCTTCCCAATTTTCATTCTTCTAGGTTGAAGCGTTCGTTTCCAGTAAGAGTTTGAATTTTTAGGTTTCACTCTGTTTTCTCCTATATAGATAGATGTGTTGGGAACTCTAAATGAAACACGGTTTGTGCTAGCTCTTTGAAAATTGACCAAATAAAGTAGTTTTAGGTTCTGTCTCTATGGTTTGTTTCCTCTTGAAGCAGCCCTAACTGGAGACTGCCTAAATACACTTTCATTGGAAACGTGTGCCAAGCGTCCAAAAGTACTGGTTTTCTGAAATCACGGCAAACATTTTTTCACCCAATCTGGATGATTCTCTGTGGTAGTGATCAGTTCACTAAGTCAACTTGGCTTCCCAATTTTCACTCTTCTAGGTTGAAGCGTTCGTTTCCAGTAAGAGTTTGAATTTTTAGGTTTCACTCTGTTTTCTCCTATATAGATAGATGTGTTGGGAACTCTAAATGAAACACGGTTTGTGCTAGCTCTTTGAAAATTGACAAAATAAATAGTTCTAAGTTCTGTCTCTAAGTTTGTTTCCTCTTGAAGCAGCCCTAAGCAGAGACTGCCTAAAGACATTTTCATTGGAAAGGGGTGCCAAGCGTCCAAAAGTACTGGTTTTCTGAAATCTCGGCAAACATTTTTTCACCCAATATTGATGATTCTCTGTGGTAGTGACAGTTCACTAAGCCCACTTGGCTGCCAAATTTTCACTCTTCTAGGTTGAAGCGTGTGTTTCCAGTAAGACTTTGAATTTTTAGGTTTCACTGTGTTTTCTCCTATATAGATAGATGGGTTGGGAACTCTAAATGAAACACGGCTTGTGCTAGCTCTTTGAAAATTGACAAAATAAAGAAGATTTAGGTTCTGTCTCTATGGTTTGTTTCCTCTTGAAGCAGCCCTAAGCAGAGCCTGCCTAAAGAATTTTCATTGGAAAGGTGTGCCAAGCGTCCAAAAGTACTGGTTTTCTGAAATCTCTTGGCAAACATTTTTTCACCCAATATTGATGATTCTCTGTGGTAATGATCAGTTCACTAAGTCCACTTGGCTGCCCAATTTTCACTCTTCTAGGTTGAAGCGTTCGATTCCAGTAAGAGTTTGAGTTTTTAGGTTTCACTCTGTTTTCTCCTATATAGATAGATGTTTTGGGAACTCTAAATGAACACGGTTTGTGCTAGCTCTTTGAAAATTGACAAATAGAGTGTTTAGGTTCTGTCTCCATGGTTTGTTTTTCCTTGAAGCAGCCTAACTAGAGACTGCCTAAGTACACTTTCATTGGAAAGGTGTGCCAAGCGTCCAAAAGCACTGGTTTTCTGAAATGTCGGCAAACATTTTTTCACCCAATTCTTGATGATTCTCTGTGGTAATGATCAGTTCACTAAGCCCACTTGGCTGCCCAATATGCACTCTTCTAGGTTGAAGCGTTCGTTTCCAATAAGAGTTGAATTTTTAGGTTTCACTCTGTTTTCTCCTATATAGATAGATGTGTTGGGAACTCTAAATGAAACACGGTTTGTGCTAGCTCTTTGAAAATTGACAAAATAAAGTAGTTCTAAGTTCTGTCTCAAAGGTTGTTTCCTCTTGAAGCTGCCCTAAGCAGAGCCTGCCTAAAGACATTTTCATTGGAAAGGTGTGCCAAGCGTCAAAAGTACTGGTTTCTGAAATCTCGGCAAACCTTTTTTCACCCAATCTTGATGAGACATTGTGGTAGTGATCAGTTCACTAAGTCCACTTGGCTGCCCAATTTTCACTCTTCTAGGTTGAAGCGTTCGTTTCCAATAAGAGTTTGAATTTTTAGGTTTCACTCTGTTTTTTCCTATATAGATAGATGTGTTGGGAACTCTAAATGAAACACGGTTTGTGCTAGCTCTTTGAAAATTGACAAAATAAAGTAGTTTTAGGTTCTGTCTCTATGGTTTGTTTCCTCTTGAAGCAGCCCTAACTGGAGACTGCCTAAATACACTTTCATTGGAAACGTGTGCCAAGCGTCCAAAAGTACTGGTTTTCTGAAATCACGGCAAACATTTTTTCACCCAATCTGGATGATTCTCTGTGGTAGTGATCAGTTCACTAAGTCAACTTGGCTTCCCATTTTCACTCTTCTAGGGTTGAAGCGTTCGTTTCCAGTAAGAGTTTGAATTTTTAGGTTTCACTCTGTTTTCTCCTATATAGATAGATGTGTTGGGAACTCTAAATGAAACACGGTTTGTGCTAGCCTTTGAAAATTGACAAAATAAAGTAGTTTTAGGTTCTGTCTCTATGGTTTGTTTCTCTTGAAGCAGCCCTAACTATAGACTGCCTAAATACACTTTCATTGAAACGTGTGCCAAGCGTCCAAAAGTACTGGTTTTCTGAAATCACGGCAAACATTTTTTCACCCAATCTGGATGATTCTCTGTGGTAGTGATCAGTTCACTAAGTCAACTTGGCTTCCCAATTTTCACTCTTCTAGGTGAAGCTTTCGTTTCCAGTAAGGAGTTTGAATTTTTAGGTTTCACTCTGTTTTCTCCTATATAGATAGATGTGTTGGGAACTCTAAATGAAACACGGTTTGTGCTAGCTCTTTGAAAATTGACAAAATAAATAGTTCTAAGTTCTGTCTCTAAGGTTTGTTTCCTCTTGAAGCAGCCCTAAGCAGAGACTGCCTAAAGACATTTTCATTGGAAAGGGGTGCCAAGCGTCCAAAAGTACTGGTTTTCTGAAATCTCGGCAAACATTTTTCACCCAATATTGATGATTCTCTGTGGTAGTGACCAGTTCACTAAGCCCACTTGGCTGCCAAATTTTCACTCTTCTAGGTGAAGCGTGTGTTTCCAGTAAGACTTTGAATTTTTAGGTTTCACTGTGTTTTCTCCTATATAGATAGATGGGTTGGGAACTCTAAATGAAACACGGCTTGTGCTAGCTCTTTGAAAATTGACAAAATAAAGTAGATTTAGGTTCTGTCTCTATGGTTTGTTTCCTCTTGAAGCAGCCCTAAGCCGAGCCTGCCTAAAGAATTTTCATTGGAAAGGTGTGCCAAGCGTCCAAAAGTACTGGTTTTCTGAAATCTCGGCAAACATTTTTTCACCCAATATTGATGATTCTCTGTGGTAATGATGAGTTCACTAAGTCCACTTGGCTGCCCAATTTTCACTCTTCTAGGTTGAAGCGTTCGATTCCAGTAAGAGTTTGAGTTTTTAGGTTTCACTCTGTTTTCTCCTATATAGATAGATGTTTTGGGAACTCTAAATGAAACACGGTTTGTGCTAGCTCTTTGAAAATTGACAAAATAGAGTGGTTTTAGGTTCTGTCTCCATGGTTTGTTTTTTCTTGTAGCAGCCCTAACTAGAGACTGCCTAAGTACACTTTCATTGGAAAGGTGTGCCAAGCGTCCAAAAGCACTGGTTTTCTGAAATGTCGGCAAACATTTTTTCACCCAATCTTGATGATTCTCTGTGGTAATGATCAGTTCACTAAGCCCACTTGGCTGCCCAATATTCACTCTTCTAGGTTGAAGCGTTCGTTTCCAATAAGAGTTTGAATTTTTAGGTTTCACTCTGTTTTCTCCTATATAGATAGATGTGTTGGGAACTCTAAATGAAACACGGTTTGTGCTAGCTCTTTGAAAATTGACAAAATAAAATAGTTTTAGGTTCTGTCTCTATGGTTTGTTTCCTCTTGAAGCAGCCCTAACTGGAGACTGCCTAAATACACTTTCATTGGAAAGGTGTGCCAAGCGTCCAAAAGTACTGGTTTTCTGAAATCACGGCAAACATTTTTTCACCCAATCTGGATGATTCTCTGTGGTAGTGATCAGTTCAATAAGTCAACTTGGCTTCCCAATTTTCACTCTTCTACGTTGAAGCGTTCGTTTCCAGTAAGAGTTTGAATTTTTAGGTTTCACTCTGTTTTCTCCTATATAGATAGATGTGTTGGGAACTCTAAATGAAACACGGTTTGTGCTAGCTCTTTGAAAATTGACAAAATAAAGTAGTTTTAGGTTCTGTCTCTATGGTTTGTTTCCTCTTGAAGCAGCCCTAACTGGAGACTGCCTAAATACACTTTCATTGGAAACGTGTGCCAAGCGTCCAAAAGTACTGGTTTTCTGAAATCACGGCAAACATTTTTTCACCCAATCTGGATGATTCTCTGTGGTAGTGATCAGTTCACTAAGTCAACTTGGCTTCCCAATTTTCACTCTTCTACGTTGAAGCGTTCGTTTCCAGTAAGAGTTTGAATTTTTAGGTTTCACTCTGTTTTCTCCTATATAGATAGATGTGTTGGGAAGTCTAAATGAAACACGGTTTGTGCTAGCTCTTTGAAAATTGACAAAATAAATAGTTCTAAGTTCTGTCTCTAAGGTTTGTTTCCTCTTGAAGCAGCCCTAAGCAGAGACTGCCTAAAGACATTTTCATTGGAAAGGGGTGCCAAGCGTCCAAAAGTACTGGTTTTCTGAAATCTCGGCAAACATTTTTTCACCCAATATTGATGATTCTCTGTGGTAGTGACCAGTTCACTAAGCCCACTTGGCTGCCAAATTTTCACTCTTCTAGGTTGAAGCGTGTGTTTCCAGTAAGACTTTGAATTTTTAGGTTTCACTGTGTTTTCTCCTATATAGATAGATGGGTTGGGAACTCTAAATGAAACACGGCTTGTGCTAGCTCTTTGAAAATTGACAAAATAAAGTAGATTTAGGTTCTGTCTCTATGGTTTGTTTCCTCTTGAAGCAGCCCTAAGCAGAGCCTGCCTAAAGAATTTTCATTGGAAAGGTGTGCCAAGCGTCCAAAAGTACTGGTTTTCTGAAATCTCGGCAAACATTTTTTCACCCAATATTGATGATTCTCTGTGGTAATGATCAGTTCACTAAGTCCACTTGGCTGCCCAATTTTCACTCTTCTAGGTTGAAGCGTTCGATTCCAGTAAGAGTTTGAGTTTTTAGGTTTCACTCTGTTTTCTCCTATATAGATAGATGTTTTGGGAACTCTAAATGAAACACGGTTTGTGCTAGCTCTTTGAAAATTGACAAAATAGAGTGGTTTTAGGTTCTGTCTCCATGGTTTGTTTTTTCTTGAAGCAGCCCTAACTAGAGACTGCCTAAGTACACTTTCATTGGAAAGGTGTGCCAAGCGTCCAAAAGCACTGGTTTTCTGAAATGTCGGCAAATATTTTTTCACCCAATCTTGATGATTCTCTGTGGTAATGATCAGTTCACTAAGCCCACTTGGCTGCCCAATATGCACTCTTCTAGGTTGAAGCGTTCGTTTCCAATAAGAGTTTGAATTTTTAGGTTTCACTCTGTTTTCTCCTATATAGATAGATGTGTTGGGAACTCTAAATGAAACACGGTTTGTGCTAGCTCTTTGAAAATTGACAAAATAAAGTAGTTCTAAGTTCTGTCTCAAAGGTTGTTTCCTCTTGAAGCAGCCCTAAGCAGAGCCTGCCTAAAGACATTTTCATTGGAAAGGTGTGCCAAGCGTCCAAAAGTACTGGTTTTCTGAAATCTCGGCAAACCTTTTTTCACCCAATCTTGATGAGACATTGTGGTAGTGATCAGTTCACTAAGTCCACTTGGCTGCCCAATTTTCACTCTTCTAGGTTGAAGCGTTCGTTTCCAATAAGAGTTTGAATTTTTAGGTTTCACTCTGTTTTTTCCTATATAGATAGATGTGTTGGGAACTCTAAATGAAACACGGTTTGTGCTAGCTCTTTGAAAATTGACAAAATAAAGTAGTTTTAGGTTCTGTCTCTATGGTTTGTTTCCTCTTGAAGCAGCCCTAACTGGAGACTGCCTAAATACACTTTCATTGGAAACGTGTGCCAAGCGTCCAAAAGTACTGGTTTTCTGAAATCACGGCAAACATTTTTTCACCCAATCTGGATGATTCTCTGTGGTAGTGATCAGTTCACTAAGTCAACTTGGCTTCCCAATTTTCACTCTTCTAGGTTGAAGCGTTCGTTTCCAGTAAGAGTTTGAATTTTTAGGTTTCACTCTGTTTTCTCCTATATAGATAGATGTGTTGGGAACTCTAAATGAAACACGGTTTGTGCTAGCTCTTTGAAAATTGACAAAATAAAGTAGTTTTAGGTTCTGTCTCTATGGTTTGTTTCCTCTTGAAGCAGCCCTAACTGGAGACTGCCTAAATACACTTTCATTGGAAACGTGTGCCAAGCGTCCAAAAGTACTGGTTTTCTGAAATCACGGCAAACATTTTTTCACCCAATCTGGATGATTCTCTGTGGTAGTGATCAGTTCACTAAGTCAACTTGGCTTCCCAATTTTCACTCTTCTAGGTTGAAGCTTTCGTTTCCAGTAAGAGTTTGAATTTTTAGGTTTCACTCTGTTTTCTCCTATATAGATAGATGTGTTGGGAACTCTAAATGAAACACGGTTTGTGCTAGCTCTTTGAAAATTGACAAAATAAATAGTTCTAAGTTCTGTATCTAAGGTTTGTTTCCTCTTGAAGCAGCCCTAAGCAGAGACTGCCTAAAGACATTTTCATTGGAAAGGGGTGCCAAGCGTCCAAAAGTACTGGTTTTCTGAAATCTCGGCAAACATTTTTTCACCCAATATTGATGATTCTCTGTGGTAGTGACCAGTTCACTAAGCCCACTTGGCTGCCAAATTTTCACTCTTCTAGGTTGAAGCGTGTGTTTCCAGTAAGACTTTGAATTTTTAGGTTTCACTGTGTTTTCTCCTATATAGATAGATGGGTTGGGAACTCTAAATGAAACACGGCTTGTGCTAGCTCTTTGAAAATTGACAAAATAAAGTAGATTTAGGTTCTGTCTCTATGGTTTGTTTCCTCTTGAAGCAGCCCTAAGCAGAGCCTGCCTAAAGAATTTTCATTGGAAAGGTGTGCCAAGCGTCCAAAAGTACTGGTTTTCTGAAATCTCGGCAAACATTTTTTCACCCAATATTGATGATTCTCTGTGGTAATGATGAGTTCACTAAGTCCACTTGGCTGCCCAATTTTCACTCTTCTAGGTTGAAGCGTTCGATTCCAGTAATAGTTTGAGTTTTTAGGTTTCACTCTGTTTTCTCCTATATAGATAGATGTTTTGGGAACTCTAAATGAAACACGGTTTGTGCTAGCTCTTTGAAAATTGACAAAATAGAGTGGTTTTAGGTTCTGTCTCCATGGTTTGTTTTTTCTTGAAGCAGCCCTAACTAGAGACTGCCTAAGTACACTTTCATTGGAAAGGTGTGCCAAGCGTCCAAAAGCACTGGTTTTCTGAAATGTCGGCAAACATTTTTTCACCCAATCTTGATGATTCTCTGTGGTAATGATCAGTTCACTAAGCCCACTTGGCTGCCCAATATTCACTCTTCTAGGTTGAAGCGTTCGTTTCCAATAAGAGTTTGAGTTTTTAGGTTTCACTCTGTTTTCTCCTATATAGATAGATGTGTTGGGAACTCTAAATGAAACACGGTTTGTGCTAGCTCTTTGAAAATTGACAAAATAAAGTAGTTCTAAGTTCTGTCTCAAAGGTTGTTTCCTCTTGAAGCAGCCCTAAGCAGAGCCTGCCTAAAGACATTTTCATTGGAAAGGTGTGCCAAGCGTCCAAAAGTACTGGTTTTCTGAAATCTCGGCAAACCTTTTTTCACCCAATCTTGATGAGACATTGTGGTAGTGATCAGTTCACTAAGTCCACTTGGCTGCCCAATTTTCACTCTTCTAGGTTGAAGCGTTCGTTTCCAATAAGAGTTTGAATTTTTAGGTTTCACTCTGTTTTTTCCTATATAGATAGATGTGTTGGGAACTCTAAATGAAACACGGTTTGTGCTAGCTCTTTGAAAATTGACAAAATAAAGTAGTTTTAGGTTCTGTCTCTATGGTTTGTTTCCTCTTGAAGCAGCCCTAACTGGAGACTGCCTAAATACACTTTCATTGGAAACGTGTGCCAAGCGTCCAAAAGTACTGGTTTTCTGAAATCACGGCAAACATTTTTTCACCCAATCTGGATGATTCTCTGTGGTAGTGATCAGTTCAATAAGTCAACTTGGCTTCCCAATTTTCACTCTTCTAGGTTGAAGCGTTCGTTTCCAGTAAGAGTTTGAATTTTTAGGTTTCACTCTGTTTTCTCCTATATAGATAGATGTGTTGGGAACTCTAAATGAAACACGGTTTGTGCTAGCTCTTTGAAAATTGACAAAATAAAGTAGTTTTAGGTTCTGTCTCTATGGTTTGTTTCCTCTTGAAGCAGCCCTAACTGGAGACTGCCTAAATACACTTTCATTGGAAACGTGTGCCAAGCGTCCAAAAGTACTGGTTTTCTGAAATCACGGCAAACATTTTTTCACCCAATCTGGATGATTCTCTGTGGTAGTGATCAGTTCACTAAGTCAACTTGGCTTCCCAATTTTCACTCTTCTAGGTTGAAGCGTTCGTTTCCAGTAAGAGTTTGAATTTTTAGGTTTCACTCTGTTTTCTCCTATATAGATAGATGTGTTGGGAACTCTAAATGAAACACGGTTTGTGCTAGCTCTTTGAAAATTGACAAAATAAATAGTTCTAAGTTCTGTCTCTAAGGTTTGTTTCCTCTTGAAGCAGCCCTAAGCAGAGACTGCCTAAAGACATTTTCATTGGAAAGGGGTGCCAAGCGTCCAAAAGTACTGGTTTTCTGAAATCTCGGCAAACCTTTTTCACCCAATCTTGATGAGACATTGTGGTAGTGATCAGTTCACTAAGTCCACTTGGCTGCCCAATTTTCACTCTTCTAGGTTGAAGCGTTCGATTCCAGTAAGAGTTTGAGTTTTTAGGTTTCACTCTGTTTTCTCCTATATAGATAGATGTTTTGGGAACTCTAAATGAAACACGGTTTGTGCTAGCTCTTTGAAAATTGACAAAATAGAGTGGTTTTAGGTTCTGTCTCCATGGTTCGTTTTTTCTTGAAGCAGCCCTAACTAGAGACTGCCTAAGTACACTTTCATTGGAAAGGTGTGCCAAGCGTCCAAAAGCACTGGTTTTCTGAAATGTCGGCAAACATTTTTTCACCCAATCTTGATGATTCTCTGTGGTAGTGATCAGTTCACTAAGTCAACTTGGCTTCCCAATTTTCACTCTTCTAGGTTGAAGCGTTCGTTTCCAGTAAGAGTTTGAATTTTTAGGTTTCACTCTGTTTTCTCCTATATAGATAGATGTGTTGGGAACTCTAAATGAAACACGGTTTGTGCTAGCTCTTTGAAAATTGACAAAATAAAGTAGTTCTAAGTTCTGTCTCTAAGGTTTGTTTCCTCTTGAAGCAGCCCTAAGCAGAGACTGCCTAAAGACATTTTCATTGGAAAGGTGTGCCAAGCGTCCAAAAGTACTGGTTTTCTGAAATCTCGGCAAACATTTTTTCACCCAATATTGATGATTCTCTGTGGTAGTGACCAGTTCACTAAGCCCACTTGGCTGCCAAATTTTCACTCTTCTAGGTTGAAGCGTGTGTTTCCAGTAAGACTTTGAATTTTTAGGTTTCACTGTGTTTTCTCCTATATAGATAGATGGGTTGGGAACTCTAAATGAAACACGGCTTGTGCTAGCTCTTTGAAAATTGACAAAATAAAGTAGATTTAGGTTCTGTCTCTATGGTTTGTTTCCTCTTGAGGCAGCCCTAAGCAGAGCCTGCCTAAAGAATTTTCATTGGAAAGGTGTACCAAGCGTCCAAAAGTACTGGTTTTCTGAAATCTCGGCAAACATTTTTTCACCCAATATTGATGATTCTCTGTGGTAATGATCAGTTCACTAAGTCCACTTGGCTGCCCAATTTTCACTCTTCTAGGTTGAAGCGTTCGATTCCAGTAAGAGTTTGAGTTTTTAGGTTTCACTCTGTTTTCTCCTATATAGATAGATGTTTTGGGAACTCTAAATGAAACACGGTTTGTGCTAGCTCTTTGAAAATTGACAAAATAGAGTGGTTTTAGGTTCTGTCTCCATGGTTTGTTTTTTCTTGAAGCAGCCCTAACTAGAGACTGCCTAAGTACACTTTCATTGGAAAGGTGTGCCAAGCGTCCAAAAGCACTGGTTTTCTGAAATGTCGGCAAACATTTTTTCACCCAATCTTGATGATTCTCTGTGGTAATGATCAGTTCACTAAGCCCACTTGGCTGCCCAATATTCACTCTTCTAGGTTGAAGCGTTCGTTTCCAATAAGAGTTTGAATTTTTAGGTTTCACTCTGTTTTCTCCTATATAGATAGATGTGTTGGGAACTCTAAATGAAACACGGTTTGTGCTAGCTCTTTGAAAATTGACAAAATAAAGTAGTTTTAGGTTCTGTCTCAAAGGTTGTTTCCTCTTGAAGCAGCCCTAAGCAGAGCCTGCCTAAAGACATTTTCATTGGAAAGGTGTGCCAAGCGTCCAAAAGTACTGGTTTTCTGAAATCTCGGCAAACCTTTTTTCACCCAATCTTGATGAGACATTGTGGTAGTGATCAGTTCACTAAGTCCACTTGGCTGCCCAATTTTCACTCTTCTAGGTTGAAGCGTTCGTTTCCAATAAGAGTTTGAATTTTTAGGTTTCACTCTGTTTTTTCCTATATAGATAGATGTGTTGGGAACTCTAAATGAAACACGGTTTGTGCTAGCTCTTTGAAAATTGACAAAATAAAGTAGTTTTAGGTTCTGTCTCTATGGTTTGTTTCCTCTTGAAGCAGCCCTAACTGGAGACTGCCTAAATACACTTTCATTGGAAACGTGTGCCAAGCGTCCAAAAGTACTGGTTTTCTGAAATCACGGCAAACATTTTTTCACCCAATCTGGATGATTCTCTGTGGTAGTGATCAGTTCACTAAGTCAACTTGGCTTCCCAATTTTCACTCTTCTAGGTTGAAGCGTTCGTTTCCAGTAAGAGTTTGAATTTTTAGGTTTCACTCTGTTTTCTCCTATATAGATAGATGTGTTGGGAACTCTAAATGAAACACGGTTTGTGCTAGCTCTTTGAAAATTGACAAAATAAAGTAGTTCTAAGTTCTGTCTCTAAGGTTTGTTTCCTCTTGAAGCAGCCCTAAGCATAGACTGCCTAAAGACATTTTCATTGGAAAGGGGTGCCAAGCGTCCAAAGTACTGGTTTTCTGAAATCTCGGCAAACATTTTTTCACCCAATATTGATGATTTTCTGTGGTAGTGATCAGTTCACTAAGCCCACTTGGCTGCCAAATTTTCACTCTTCTAGGTTGAAGCGTGTGTTTCCAGTAAGACTTTGAATTTTTAGGTTTCACTGTGTTTTCTCCTATATAGATAGATGGGTTGGGAACTCTAAATGAAACACGGCTTGTGCTAGCTCTTTGAAAATTGACAAAATAAAGTAGATTTAGGTTCTGTCTCTATGGTTTGTTTCCTCTTGAAGCAGCCCTAAGCAGAGCCTGCCTAAAGAATTTTCATTGGAAAGGTGTGCCAAGCGTCCAAAAGTACTGGTTTTCTGAAATCTCGGCAAACATTTTTTCACCCAATATTGATGATTCTCTGTGGTAATGATCAGTTCACTAAGTCCACTTGGCTGCCCAATTTTCACTCTTCTAGGTTGAAGCGTTCGATTCCAGTAAGAGTTTGAGTTTTTAGGTTTCACTCTGTTTTCTCCTATATAGATAGATGTTTTGGGAACTCTAAATGAAACACGGTTTGTGCTAGCTCTTTGAAAATTGACAAAATAGAGTGGTTTAGGTTCTGTCTCCATGGTTTGTTTTTTCTTGAAGCAGCCCTAACTAGAGACTGCCTAAGTACACTTTCATTGGAAAGGTGTGCCAAGCGTCCAAAAGCACTGGTTTTCTGAAATGTCGGCAAACATTTTTTCACCCAATCTTGATGATTCTCTGTGGTAATGATCAGTTCACTAAGCCCACTTGGCTGCCCAATATTCACTCTTCTAGGTTGAAGCGATCGTTTCCAATAAGAGTTTGAATTTTTAGGTTTCACTCTGTTTTCTCCTATATAGATAGATGTGTTGGGAACTCTAAATGAAACACGGTTTGTGCTAGCTCTTTGAAAATTGACAAAATAAAGTAGTTTTAGGTTCTGTCTCTATGGTTTGTTTCCTCTTGAAGCAGCCCTAAGCAGAGCCTGCCTAAAGAATTTTCATTGGAAAGGTGTGCCAAGCGTCCAAAAGTACTGGTTTTCTGAAATCACGGCAAACATTTTTTCACCCAATCTGGATGATTCTCTGTGGTAGTGATCAGTTCACTAAGTCAACTTGGCTTCCCAATTTTCACTCTTCTAGGTAGAAGCGTTCGTTTCCAGTAAGAGTTTGAATTTTTAGGTTTCACTCTGTTTTCTCCTATATAGATAGATGTGTTGGGAACTCTAAATGAAACACGGTTTGTGCTAGCTCTTTGAAAATTGACAAAATAAATAGTTCTAAGTTCTGTCTCTAAGGTTTGTTTCCTCTTGAAGCAGCCCTAAGCAGAGACTGCCTAAAGACATTTTCATTGGAAAGGGGTGCCAAGCGTCCAAAAGTACTGGTTTTCTGAAATCTCGGCAAACATTTTTTCACCCAATATTGATGATTCTCTGTGGTAGTGACCAGTTCACTAAGCCCACTTGGCTGCCCAATTTTCACTCTTCTAAGTTGAAGCGTTCGTTTCCAGTAAGAGTTTGAATTTTTAGGTTTCACTGTGTTTTCTCCTATACAGATAGATGTGATTGGAACTCTAAATGAAACACGGTTTGTGCTAGCTCTTTGAAAATTGACAAAATAAAGTAGTTTTAGGTTCTGTCTCTATGGTTTGTTTCCTCTTCAAGCAGCCCTAACTGGAGACTGCCTAAATACACTTTCATTGGAAAGGTGTGCCAAGCGTCCAAAAGTACTGGTTTTCTGAAATCTCGGCAAACATTTTTTCACCCAATATTGATGATTTTCTGTGGTAGTGATCAGTTCACTAAGCCCACTTGGCTGCCAAATTTTCACTCTTCTAGGTTGAAGCGTTCGTTTCCAATAAGAGTTTGAATTTTTAGGTTTCACTCTGTTTTTTCCTATATAGATAGATGTGTTGGGAACTCTAAATGAAACACGGTTTGTGCTAGCTCTTTGAAAATTGACAAAATAAAGTAGTTTTAGGTTCTGTCTCTATGGTTTGTTTCCTCTTGAAGCAGCCCTAACTGGAGACTGCCTAAATACACTTTCATTGGAAACGTGTGCCAAGCGTCCAAAAGTACTGGTTTTCTGAAATCACGGCAAACATTTTTTCACCCAATCTGGATGATTCTCTGTGGTAGTGATCAGTTCACTAAGTCAACTTGGCTTCCCAATTTTCACTCTTCTAGGTTGAAGCGTTCGTTTCCAGTAAGAGTTTGAATTTTTAGGTTTCACTCTGTTTTCTCCTATATAGATAGATGTGTTGGGAACTCTAAATGAAACACGGTTTGTGCTAGCTCTTTGAAAATTGACAAAATAAAGTAGTTCTAAGTTCTGTCTCTAAGGTTTGTTTCCTCTTGAAGCAGCCCTAAGCATAGACTGCCTAAAGACATTTTCATTGGAAAGGGGTGCCAAGCGTCCAAAAGTACTGGTTTTCTGAAATCTCGGCAAACATTTTTTCACCCAATATTGATGATTTTCTGTGGTAGTGATCAGTTCACTAAGCCCACTTGGCTGCCAAATTTTCACTCTTCTAGGTTGAAGCGTGTCTTTCCAGTAAGACTTTGAATTTTTAGGTTTCACTGTGTTTTCTCCTATATAGATAGATGGGTTGGGAACTCTAAATGAAACACGGCTTGTGCTAGCTCTTTGAAAATTGACAAAATAAAGTAGATTTAGGTTCTGTCTCTATGGTTTGTTTCCTCTTGAAGCAGCCCTAAGCAGAGCCTGCCTAAAGAATTTTCATTGGAAAGGTGTGCCAAGCGTCCAAAAGTACTGGTTTCTGAAATCTCGGCAAACATTTTTTCACCCAATATTGATGATTCTCTGTGGTAATGATCAGTTCACTAAGTCCACTTGGCTGCCCAATTTTCACTCTTCTAGGTTGAAGCGTTCGATTCCAGTAAGAGTTTGAGTTTTTAGGTTTCACTCTGTTTTCTCCTATATAGATAGATATTTTGGGAACTCTAAATGAAACACGGTTTGTGCTAGCTCTTTGAAAATTGACAAAATAGAGTGGTTTTAGGTTCTGTCTCCATGGTTTGTTTTTTCTTGAAGCAGCCCTAACTAGAGACTGCCTAAGTACACTTTCATTGGAAAGGTGTGCCAAGCGTCCAAAAGCACTGGTTTTCTGAAATGTCGGCAAACATTTTTTCACCCAATCTTGATGATTCTCTGTGGTAATGATCAGTTCACTAAGCCCACTTGGCTGCCCAATATTCACTCTTCTAGGTTGAAGCGTTCGTTTCCAATAAGAGTTTGAATTTTTAGGTTTCACTCTGTTTTCTCCTATATAGATAGATGTGTTGGGAACTCTAAATGAAACACGGTTTGTGCTAGCTCTTTGAAAATTGACAAAATAAAGTAGTTTTAGGTTCTGTCTCTATGGTTTGTTTCCTCTTGAAGCAGCCCTAAGCAGAGCCTGCCTAAAGAATTTTCATTGGAAAGGTGTGCCAAGCGTCCAAAAGTACTGGTTTTCTGAAATCACGGCAAACATTTTTTCACCCAATCTGGATGATTCTCTGTGGTAGTGATCAGTTCACTAAGTCAACTTGGCTTCCCAATTTTCACTCTTCTAGGTAGAAGCGTTCGTTTCCAGTAAGAGTTTGAATTTTTAGGTTTCACTCTGTTTTCTCCTATATAGATAGATGTGTTGGGAACTCTAAATGAAACACGGTTTGTGCTAGCTCTTTGAAAATTGACAAAATAAATAGTTCTAAGTTCTGTCTCTAAGGTTTGTTTCCTCTTGAAGCAGCCCTAAGCAGAGACTGCCTAAAGACATTTTCATTGGAAAGGGGTGCCAAGCGTCCAAAAGTACTGGTTTTCTGAAATCTCGGCAAACATTTTTTCACCCAATATTGATGATTCTCTGTGGTAGTGACCAGTTCACTAAGCCCACTTGGCTGCCCAATTTTCACTCTTCTAAGTTGAAGCGTTCGTTTCCAGTAAGAGTTTGAATTTTTAGGTTTCACTGTGTTTTCTCCTATACAGATAGATGTGATTGGAACTCTAAATGAAACACGGTTTGTGCTAGCTCTTTGAAAATTGACAAAATAAAGTAGTTTTAGGTTCTGTCTCTATGGTTTGTTTCCTCTTCAAGCAGCCCTAACTGGAGACTGCCTAAATACACTTTCATTGGAAAGGTGTGCCAAGCGTCCAAAAGTACTGGTTTTCTGAAATCTCGGCAAACATTTTTTCACCCAATATTGATGATTTTCTGTGGTAGTGATCAGTTCACTAAGCCCACTTGGCTGCCAAATTTTCACTCTTCTAGGTTGAAGCGTTCGTTTCCAATAAGAGTTTGAATTTTTAGGTTTCACTCTGTTTTTTCCTATATAGATAGATGTGTTGGGAACTCTAAATGAAACACGGTTTGTGCTAGCTCTTTGAAAATTGACAAAATAAAGTAGTTTTAGGTTCTGTCTCTATGGTTCGTTTCCTCTTGAAGCAGCCCTAACTGGAGACTGCCTAAATACACTTTCATTGGAAACGTGTGCCAAGCGTCCAAAAGTACTGGTTTTCTGAAATCACGGCAAACATTTTTTCACCCAATCTGGATGATTCTCTGTGGTAGTGATCAGTTCACTAAGTCAACTTGGCTTCCCAATTTTCACTCTTCTAGGTTGAAGCGTTCGTTTCCAGTAAGAGTTTGAATTTTTAGGTTTCACTCTGTTTTCTCCTATATAGATAGATGTGTTGGGAACTCTAAATGAAACACGGTTTGTGCTAGCTCTTTGAAAATTGACAAAATAAAGTAGTTCTAAGTTCTGTCTCTAAGGTTTGTTTCCTCTTGAAGCAGCCCTAAGCATAGACTGCCTAAAGACATTTTCATTGGAAAGGGGTGCCAAGCGTCCAAAAGTACTGGTTTTCTGAAATCTCGGCAAACATTTTTTCACCCAATATTGATGATTTTCTGTGGTAGTGATCAGTTCACTAAGCCCACTTGGCTGCCAAATTTTCACTCTTCTAGGTTGAAGCGTGTGTTTCCAGTAAGACTTTGAATTTTTAGGTTTCACTGTGTTTTCTCCTATATAGATAGATGGGTTGGGAACTCTAAATGAAACACGGCTTGTGCTAGCTCTTTGAAAATTGACAAAATAAAGTAGATTTAGGTTCTGTCTCTATGGTTTGTTTCCTCTTGAAGCAGCCCTAAGCAGAGCCTGCCTAAAGAATTTTCATTGGAAAGGTGTGCCAAGCGTCCAAAAGTACTGGTTTTCTGAAATCTCGGCAAACATTTTTTCACCCAATATTGATGATTCTCTGTGGTAATGATCAGTTCACTAAGTCCACTTGGCTGCCCAATTTTCACTCTTCTAGGTTGAAGCGTTCGATTCCAGTAAGAGTTTGAGTTTTTAGGTTTCACTCTGTTTTCTCCTATATAGATAGATATTTTGGGAACTCTAAATGAAACACGGTTTGTGCTAGCTCTTTGAAAATTGACAAAATAGAGTGGTTTTAGGTTCTGTCTCCATGGTTTGTTTTTTCTTGAAGCAGCCCTAACTAGAGACTGCCTAAGTACACTTTCATTGGAAAGGTGTGCCAAGCGTCCAAAAGCACTGGTTTTCTGAAATGTCGGCAAACATTTTTTCACCCAATCTTGATGATTCTCTGTGGTAATGATCAGTTCACTAAGCCCACTTGGCTGCCCAATATTCACTCTTCTAGGTTGAAGCGTTCGTTTCCAATAAGAGTTTGAATTTTTAGGTTTCACTCTGTTTTCTCCTATATAGATAGATGTGTTGGGAACTCTAAATGAAACACGGTTTGTGCTAGCTCTTTGAAAATTGACAAAATAAAGTAGTTTTAGGTTCTGTCTCTATGGTTTGTTTCCTCTTGAAGCAGCCCTAAGCAGAGCCTGCCTAAAGAATTTTCATTGGAAAGGTGTGCCAAGCGTCCAAAAGTACTGGTTTTCTGAAATCACGGCAAACATTTTTTCACCCAATCTGGATGATTCTCTGTGGTAGTGATCAGTTCACTAAGTCAACTTGGCTTCCCAATTTTCACTCTTCTAGGTAGAAGCGTTCGTTTCCAGTAAGAGTTTGAATTTTTAGGTTTCACTCTGTTTTCTCCTATATAGATAGATGTGTTGGGAACTCTAAATGAAACACGGTTTGTGCTAGCTCTTTGAAAATTGACAAAATAAATAGTTCTAAGTTCTGTCTCTAAGGTTTGTTTCCTCTTGAAGCAGCCCTAAGCAGAGACTGCCTAAAGACATTTTCATTGGAAAGGGGTGCCAAGCGTCCAAAAGTACTGGTTTTCTGAAATCTCGGCAAACATTTTTTCACCCAATATTGATGATTCTCTGTGGTAGTGACCAGTTCACTAAGCCCACTTGGCTGCCCAATTTTCACTCTTCTAAGTTGAAGCGTTCGTTTCCAGTAAGAGTTTGAATTTTTAGGTTTCACTGTGTTTTCTCCTATACAGATAGATGTGATTGGAACTCTAAATGAAACACGGTTTGTGCTAGCTCTTTGAAAATTGACAAAATAAAGTAGTTTTAGGTTCTGTCTCTATGGTTTGTTTCCTCTTCAAGCAGCCCTAACTGGAGACTGCCTAAATACACTTTCATTGGAAAGGTGTGCCAAGCGTCCAAAAGTACTGGTTTTCTGAAATCTCGGCAAACATTTTTTCACCCAATATTGATGATTTTCTGTGGTAGTGATCAGTTCACTAAGCCCACTTGGCTGCCAAATTTTCACTCTTCTAGGTTGAAGCGTTCGTTTCCAATAAGAGTTTGAATTTTTAGGTTTCACTCTGTTTTTTCCTATATAGATAGATGTGTTGGGAACTCTAAATGAAACACGGTTTGTGCTAGCTCTTTGAAAATTGACAAAATAAAGTAGTTTTAGGTTCTGTCTCTATGGTTCGTTTCCTCTTGAAGCAGCCCTAACTGGAGACTGCCTAAATACACTTTCATTGGAAACGTGTGCCAAGCGTCCAAAAGTACTGGTTTTCTGAAATCACGGCAAACATTTTTTCACCCAATCTGGATGATTCTCTGTGGTAGTGATCAGTTCACTAAGTCAACTTGGCTTCCCAATTTTCACTCTTCTAGGTTGAAGCGTTCGTTTCCAGTAAGAGTTTGAATTTTTAGGTTTCACTCTGTTTTCTCCTATATAGATAGATGTGTTGGGAACTCTAAATGAAACACGGTTTGTGCTAGCTCTTTGAAAATTGACAAAATAAAGTAGTTCTAAGTTCTGTCTCTAAGGTTTGTTTCCTCTTGAAGCAGCCCTAAGCATAGACTGCCTAAAGACATTTTCATTGGAAAGGGGTGCCAAGCGTCCAAAAGTACTGGTTTTCTGAAATCTCGGCAAACATTTTTTCACCCAATATTGATGATTTTCTGTGGTAGTGATCAGTTCACTAAGCCCACTTGGCTGCCAAATTTTCACTCTTCTAGGTTGAAGCGTGTGTTTCCAGTAAGACTTTGAATTTTTAGGTTTCACTGTGTTTTCTCCTATATAGATAGATGGGTTGGGAACTCTAAATGAAACACGGCTTGTGCTAGCTCTTTGAAAATTGACAAAATAAAGTAGATTTAGGTTCTGTCTCTATGGTTTGTTTCCTCTTGAAGCAGCCCTAAGCAGAGCCTGCCTAAAGAATTTTCATTGGAAAGGTGTGCCAAGCGTCCAAAAGTACTGGTTTTCTGAAATCTCGGCAAACATTTTTTCACCCAATATTGATGATTCTCTGTGGTAATGATCAGTTCACTAAGTCCACTTGGCTGCCCAATTTTCACTCTTCTAGGTTGAAGCGTTCGATTCCAGTAAGAGTTTGAGTTTTTAGGTTTCACTCTGTTTTCTCCTATATAGATAGATATTTTGGGAACTCTAAATGAAACACGGTTTGTGCTAGCTCTTTGAAAATTGACAAAATAGAGTGGTTTTAGGTTCTGTCTCCATGGTTTGTTTTTTCTTGAAGCAGCCCTAACTAGAGACTGCCTAAGTACACTTTCATTGGAAAGGTGTGCCAAGCGTCCAAAAGCACTGGTTTTCTGAAATGTCGGCAAACATTTTTTCACCCAATCTTGATGATTCTCTGTGGTAATGATCAGTTCACTAAGCCCACTTGGCTGCCCAATATTCACTCTTCTAGGTTGAAGCGTTCGTTTC
Source organism: Callospermophilus lateralis (assembly GCF_048772815.1). NCBI lineage: Eukaryota > Metazoa > Chordata > Mammalia > Rodentia > Sciuridae > Callospermophilus > Callospermophilus lateralis. The sequence goes on along the minus strand of NW_027517032.1, from coordinate 19,256 downwards.
CAATAAGAGTTTGAGTTTTTAGGTTTCACTCTGTTTTCTCCTATATAGATAGATGTGTTGGGAACTCTAAATGAAACACGGTTTGTGCTAGCTCTTTGAAAATTGACAAAATAAAGTAGTTCTAAGTTCTGTCTCAAATGTTGTTTCCTCTTGAAGCAGCCCTAAGCAGAGCCTGCCTAAAGACATTTTCATTGGAAAGGTGTGCCAAGCGTCCAAAAGTACTGGTTTTCTGAAATCTCGGCAAACCTTTTTTCACCCAATCTTGATGAGACATTGTGGTAGTGATCAGTTCACTAAGTCCACTTGGCTGCCCAATTTTCACTCTTCTAGGTTGAAGCGTTCGTTTCCAATAAGAGTTTGAATTTTTAGGTTTCACTCTGTTTTTTCCTATATAGCTAGATGTGTTGGGAACTCTAAATGAAACACGGTTTGTGCTAGCTCTTTGAAAATTGACAAAATAAAGTAGTTTTAGGTTCTGTCTCTATGGTTTGTTTCCTCTTGAAGCAGCCCTAACTGGAGACTGCCTAAATACACTTTCATTGGAAACGTGTGCCAAGCGTCCAAAAGTACTGGTTTTCTGAAATCACGGCAAACATTTTTCCACCCAATCTGGATGATTCTCTGTGGTAGTGATCAGTTCACTAAGTCAACTTGGCTTCCCAATTTTCACTCTTCTAGGTTGAAGCGTTCGTTTCCAGTAAGAGTTTGAATTTTTAGGTTTCACTCTGTTTTCTCCTATATAGATAGATGTGTTGGGAACTCTAAATGAAACACGGTTTGTGCTAGCTCTTTGAAAATTGACAAAATAAAGTAGTTTTAGGTTCTGTCTCTATGGTTTGTTTCCTCTTGAAGCAGCCCTAACTGGAGACTGCCTAAATACACTTTCATTGGAAACGTGTGCCAAGCGTCCAAAAGTACTGGTTTTCTGAAATCACGGCAAACATTTTTTCACCCAATCTGGATGATTCTCTGTGGTAGTGATCAGTTCACTAAGTCAACTTGGCTTCCCAATTTTCACTCTTCTAGGTTGAAGCGTTCGTTTCCAGTAAGAGTTTGAATTTTTAGGTTTCACTCTGTTTTCTCCTATATAGATAGATGTGTTGGGAACTCTAAATGAAACACGGTTTGTGCTAGCTCTTTGAAAATTGACAAAATAAATAGTTCTAAGTTCTGTCTCTAAGGTTTGTTTCCTCTTGAAGCAGCCCTAAGCAGAGACTGCCTAAAGACATTTTCATTGGAAAGGGGTGCCAAGCGTCCAAAAGTACTGGTTTTCTGAAATCTCGGCAAACATTTTTTCACCCAATATTGATGATTCTCTGTGGTAGTGACCAGTTCACTAAGCCCACTTGGCTGCCAAATTTTCACTCTTCTAGGTTGAAGCGTGTGTTTCCAGTAAGACTTTGAATTTTTAGGTTTCACTGTGTTTTCTCCTATATAGATAGATGGGTTGGGAACTCTAAATGAAACACGGCTTGTGCTAGCTCTTTGAAAATTGACAAAATAAAGTAGATTTAGGTTCTGTCTCTATGGTTTGTTTCCTCTTGAAGCAGCCCTAAGCAGAGCCTGCCTAAAGAATTTTCATTGGAAAGGTGTGCCAAGCGTCCAAAAGTACTGGTTTTCTGAAATCTCGGCAAACATTTTTTCACCCAATATTGATGATTCTCTGTGGTAATGATCAGTTCACTAAGTCCACTTGGCTGCCCAATTTTCACTCTTCTAGGTTGAAGCGTTCGTTTCCAGTAAGAGTTTGAATTTTTAGGTTTCACTCTGTTTTCTCCTATATAGATAGATGTGTTGGGAACTCTAAATGAAACACGGTTTGTGCTAGCTCTTTGAAAATTGACAAAATAAATAGTTCTAAGTTCTGTCTCTAAGGTTTGTTTCCTCTTGAAGCAGCCCTAAGCAGAGCCTGCCTAAAGACATTTTCATTGGAAAGGTGTGCCAAGCGTCCAAAAGTACTGGTTTTCTGAAATCTCGGCAAACCTTTTTCACCCAATCTTGATGAGACATTGTGGTAGTGATCAGTTCACTAAGTCCACTTGGCTGCCCAATTTTCACTCTTCTAGGTTGAAGCGTTCGATTCCAGGAAGAGTTTGAGTTTTTAGGTTTCACTCTGTTTTCTCCTATATAGATAGATGTTTTGGGAACTCTAAATGAAACACGGTTTGTGCTAGCTCTTTGAAAATTGACAAAATAGAGTGGTTTTAGGTTCTGTCTCCATGGTTTGTTTTTTCTTGAAGCAGCCCTAACTAGAGACTGCCTAAGTACACTTTCATTGGAAAGGTGTGCCAAGCGTCCAAAAGCACTGGTTTTCTGAAATGTCGGCAAACATTTTTTCACCCAATCTTGATGATTCTCTGTGGTAATGATCAGTTCACTAAGCCCACTTGGCTGCCCAATATTCACTCTTCTAGGTTGAAGCGTTCGTTTCCAATAAGAGTTTGAATTTTTAGGTTTCACTCTGTTTTCTCCTATATAGATAGATGTGTTGGGAACTCTAAATGAAACACGGTTTGTGCTAGCTCTTTGAAAATTGACAAAATAAAGTAGTTTTAGGTTCTGTCTCTATGGTTTGTTTCCTCTTGAAGCAGCCCTAACTGGAGACTGCCTAAATACACTTTCATTGGAAACGTGTGCCAAGCGTCCAAAAGTACTGGTTTTCTGAAATCACGGCAAACATTTTTTCACCCAATCTGGATGATTCTCTGTGGTAGTGATCAGTTCACTAAGTCAACTTGGCTTCCCAATTTTCACTCTTCTAGGTTGAAGCGTTCGTTTCCAGTAAGAGTTTGAATTTTTAGGTTTCACTCTGTTTTCTCCTATATAGATAGATGTGTTGGGAACTCTAAATGAAACACGGTTTGTGCTAGCTCTTTGAAAATTGACAAAATAAAGTAGTTTTAGGTTCTGTCTCTATGGTTTGTTTCCTCTTGAAGCAGCGGTAAGCAGAGCCTGCCTAAAGACATTTTCATTGGAAAGGTGTGCCAAGCGTACAAAAGTACTGGTTTTCTGAAATCTCGGCAAACCTTTTTTCACCCAATCTTGATGAGACATTGTGGTAGTGATCAGTTCACTAAGTCCACTTGGCTGCCCAATTTTCACTCTTCTAGGTTGAAGCGTTCGTTTCCAATAAGAGTTTGAATTTTTAGGTTTCACTCTGTTTTTTCCTATATAGATAGATGTGTTGGGAACTCTAAATGAAACACGGTTTGTGCTAGCTCTTTGAAAATTGACAAAATAAAGTAGTTTTAGGTTCTGTCTCTATGGTTTGTTTCCTCTTGAAGCAGCCCTAACTGGAGACTGCCTAAATACACTTTCATTGGAAACGTGTGCCAAGCGTCCAAAAGTACTGGTTTTCTGAAATCACGGCAAACATTTTTTCACCCAATCTGGATGATTCTCTGTGGTAGTGATCAGTTTACTAAGTCAACTTGGCTTCCCAATTTTCACTCTTCTAGGTTGAAGCGTTCGTTTCCAGTAAGAGTTTGAATTTTTAGGTTTCACTCTGTTTTCTCCTATATAGATAGATGTGTTGGGAACTCTAAATGAAACACGGTTTGTGCTAGCTCTTTGAAAATTGACAAAATAAAGTAGTTTTAGGTTCTGTCTCTATGGTTTGTTTCCTCTTGAAGCAGCGCTAAGCAGAGCCTGCCTAAAGAATTTTCATTGGAAAGGTGTGCCAAGCGTCCAAAAGTACTGGTTTTCTGATATCTCGGCAAACATTTTTTCACCCAATATTGATGATTCTCTGTGGTAGTGATCAGTTCACTAAGCCCACTTGGCTGCCAAATTTTCACTCTTCTAGGTTGAAGCGTGTGTTTCCAGTAAGAGTTTGAATTTTTAGGTTTCACTGTGTTTTCTCCTATATAGATAGATGGGTTGGGAACTCTAAATGAAACACGGCTTGTGCTAGCTCTTTGAAAATTGACAAAATAAAGTAGATTTAGGTTCTGTCTCTATGGTTTGTTTCCTCTTGAAGCAGCCCTAAGCAGAGCCTGCCTAAAGACATTTTCATTGGAAAGGTGTGCCAAGCGTACAAAAGTACTGGTTTTCTGAAATCTCGGCAAACCTTTTTTCACCCAATCTTGATGAGACATTGTGGTAGTGATCAGTTCACTAAGTCCACTTGGCTGCCCAATTTTCACTCTTCTAGGTTGAAGCGTTCGTTTCCAATAAGAGTTTGAATTTTTAGGTTTCACTCTGTTTTTTCCTATATAGATAGATGTGTTGGGAACTCTAAATGAAACACGGTTTGTGCTAGCTCTTTGAAAATTGACAAAATAAAGTAGTTTTAGGTTCTGTCTCTATGGTTTGTTTCCTCTTGAAGCAGCCCTAACTGGAGACTGCCTAAATACACTTTCATTGGAAACGTGTGCCAAGCGTCCAAAAGTACTGGTTTTCTGAAATCACGGCAAACATTTTTTCACCCAATCTGGATGATTCTCTGTGGTAGTGATCAGTTCACTAAGTCAACTTGGCTTCCCAATTTTCACTCTTCTAGGTTGAAGCGTTCGTTTCCAGTAAGAGTTTGAATTTTTAGGTTTCACTCTGTTTTCTCCTATATAGATAGATGTGTTGGGAACTCTAAATGAAACACGGTTTGTGCTAGCTCTTTGAAAATTGACAAAATAAATAGTTCTAAGTTCTGTCTCTAAGGTTTGTTTCCTCTTGAAGCAGCCCTAAGCAGAGACTGCCTAAAGACATTTTCATTGGAAAGGGGTGCCAAGCGTCCAAAAGTACTGGTTTTCTGAAATCTCGGCAAACATTTTTTCACCCAATATTGATGATTCTCTGTGGTAGTGACCAGTTCACTAAGCCCACTTGGCTGCCAAATTTTCACTCTTCTAGGTTGAAGCGTGTGTTTCCAGTAAGACTTTGAATTTTTAGGTTTCACTGTGTTTTCTCCTATATAGATAGATGGGTTGGGAACTCTAAATGAAACACGGCTTGTGCTAGCTCTTTGAAAATTGACAAAATAAAGTAGATTTAGGTTCTGTCTCTATGGTTTGTTTCCTCTTGAAGCAGCCCTAAGCAGAGCCTGCCTAAAGAATTTTCATTGGAAAGGTGTGCCAAGCGTCCAAAAGTACAGGTTTTCTGAAATCTCGGCAAACATTTTTTCACCCAATATTGATGATTCTCTGTGGTAATGATCAGTTCACTAAGTCCACTTGGCTGCCCAATTTTCACTCTTCTAGGTTGAAGCGTTCGATTCCAGTAAGAGTTTGAGTTTTTAGGTTTCACTCTGTTTTCTCCTATATAGATAGATGTTTTGGGAACTCTAAATGAAACACGGTTTGTGCTAGCTCTTTGAAAATTGACAAAATAGAGTGGTTTTAGGTTCTGTCTCCATGGTTTGTTTTTTCTTGAAGCAGCCCTAACTAGAGACTGCCTAAGTACACTTTCATTGGAAAGGTGTGCCAAGCGTCCAAAAGCACTGGTTTTCTGAAATGTCGGCAAACATTTTTTCACCCAATCTTGATTATTCTCTGTGGTAATGATCAGTTCACTAAGCCCACTTGGCTGCCCAATATTCACTCTTCTAGGTTGAAGCGTTCGTTTCCAATAAGAGTTTGAATTTTTAGGTTTCACTCTGTTTTCTCCTATATAGATAGATGTGTTGGGAACTCTAAATGAAACACGGTTTGTGCTAGCTCTTTGAAAATTGACAAAATAAAGTAGTTTTAGGTTCTGTCTCAAAGGTTGTTTCCTCTTGAAGCAGCCCTAAGCAGAGCCTGCCTAAAGACATTTTCATTGGAAAGGTGTGCCAAGCGTCCAAAAGTACTGGTTTTCTGAAATCTCGGCAAACCTTTTTTCACCCAATCTTGATGAGACATTGTGGTAGTGATCAGTTCACTAAGTCCACTTGGCTGCCCAATTTTCACTCTTCTAGGTTGAAGCGTTCGTTTCCAATAAGAGTTTGAATTTTTAGGTTTCACTCTGTTTTTTCCTATATAGATAGATGTGTTGGGAACTCTAAATGAAACACGGTTTGTGCTAGCTCTTTGAAAATTGACAAAATAAAGTAGTTTTAGGTTCTGTCTCTATGGTTTGTTTCCTCTTGAAGCAGCCCTAACTGGAGACTGCCTAAATACACTTTCATTGGAAACGTGTGCCAAGCGTCCAAAAGTACTGGTTTTCTGAAATCACGGCAAACATTTTTTCACCCAATCTGGATGATTCTCTGTGGTAGTGATCAGTTCACTAAGTCAACTTGGCTTCCCAATTTTCACTCTTCTAGGTTGAAGCGTTCGTTTCCAGTAAGAGTTTGAATTTTTAGGTTTCACTCTGTTTTCTCCTATATAGATAGATGTGTTGGGAACTCTAAATGAAACACGGTTTGTGCTAGCTCTTTGAAAATTGACAAAATAAAGTAGTTTTAGGTTCTGTCTCTATGGTTTGTTTCCTCTTGAAGCAGCCCTAACTGGAGACTGCCTAAATACACTTTCATTGGAAACGTGTGCCAAGCGTCCAAAAGTACTGGTTTTCTGAAATCACGGCAAACATTTTTTCACCCAATCTGGATGATTCTCTGTGGTAGTGATCAGTTCACTAAGTCAACTTGGCTTCCCAATTTTCACTCTTCTAGGTTGAAGCGTTCGTTTCCAGTAAGAGTTTGAATTTTTAGGTTTCACTCTGTTTTCTCCTATATAGATAGATGTGTTGGGAACTCTAAATGAAACACGGTTTGTGCTAGCTCTTTGAAAATTGACAAAATAAATAGTTCTAAGTTCTGTCTCTAAGGTTTGTTTCCTCTTGAAGCAGCCCTAAGCAGAGACTGCCTAAAGACATTTTCATTGGAAAGGGGTGCCAAGCGTCCAAAAGTACTGGTTTTCTGAAATCTCGGCAAACATTTTTTCACCCAATATTGATGATTCTCTGTGGTAGTGACCAGTTCACTAAGCCCACTTGGCTGCCAAATTTTCACTCTTCTAGGTTGAAGCGTGTGTTTCCAGTAAGACTTTGAATTTTTAGGTTTCACTGTGTTTTCTCCTATATAGATAGATGGGTTGGGAACTCTAAATGAAACACGGCTTGTGCTAGCTCTTTGAAAATTGACAAAATAAAGTAGATTTAGGTTCTGTCTCTATGGTTTGTTTCCTCTTGAAGCAGCCCTAAGCAGAGCCTGCCTAAAGAATTTTCATTCGAAAGGTGTGCCAAGCGTCCAAAAGTACTGGTTTTCTGATATCTCGGCAAACATTTTTTCACCCAATATTGATGATTCTCTGTGGTAATGATCAGTTCACTAAGTCCACTTGGCTGCCCAATTTTCACTCTTCTAGGTTGAAGCGTTCGATTCCAGTAAGAGTTTGAGTTTTTAGGTTTCACTCTGTTTTCTCCTATATAGATAGATGTTTTGGGAACTCTAAATGAAACACGGTTTGTGCTAGCTCTTTGAAAATTGACAAAATAGAGTGGTTTTAGGTTCTGTCTCCATGGTTTGTTTTTTCTTGAAGCAGCCCTAACTAGAGACTGCCTAAGTACACTTTCATTGGAAAGGTGTGCCAAGCGTCCAAAAGCACTGGTTTTCTGAAATGTCGGCAAACATTTTTTCACCCAATCTTGATGATTCTCTGTGGTAATGATCAGTTCACTAAGCCCACTTGGCTGCCCAATATTCACTCTTCTAGGTTGAAGCGTTCGTTTCCAATAAGAGTTTGAATTTTTAGGTTTCACTCTGTTTTCTCCTATATAGATAGATGTGTTGGGAACTCTAAATGAAACACGGTTTGTGCTAGCTCTTTGAAAATTGACAAAATAAAGTAGTTTTAGGTTCTGTGTCAAAGGTTGTTTCCTCTTGAAGCAGCCCTAAGCAGAGCCTGCCTAAAGACATTTTCATTGGAAAGGTGTGCCAAGCGTCCAAAAGTACTGGTTTTCTGAAATCTCGGCAAACCTTTTTTCACCCAATCTGGATGATTCTCTGTGGTAGTGATCAGTTCACTAAGTCCACTTGGCTGCCCAATTTTCACTCTTCTAGGTTGAAGCGTTCGTTTCCAATAAGAGTTTGAATTTTTAGGTTTCACTCTGTTTTTTCCTATATAGATAGATGTGTTGGGAACTCTAAATGAAACACGGTTTGTGCTAGCTCTTTGAAAATTGACAAAATAAAGTAGTTTTAGGTTCTGTCTCTATGGTTTGTTTCCTCTTGAAGCAGCCCTAACTGGAGACTGCCTAAATACACTTTCATTGGAAACGTGTGCCAAGCGTCCAAAAGTACTGGTTTTCTGAAATCACGGCAAACATTTTTTCACCCAATCTGGATGATTCTCTGTGGTAGTGATCAGTTCACTAAGTCAACTTGGCTTCCCAATTTTCACTCTTCTAGGTTGAAGCGTTCGTTTCCAGTAAGAGTTTGAATTTTTAGGTTTCACTCTGTTTTCTCCTATATAGATAGATGTGTTGGGAACTCTAAATGAAACACGGTTTGTGCTAGCTCTTTGAAAATTGACAAAATAAAGTAGTTTTAGGTTCTGTCTCTATGGTTTGTTTCCTCTTGAAGCAGCCCTAACTGGAGACTGCCTAAATACACTTTCATTGGAAACGTGTGCCAAGCGTCCAAAAGTACTGGTTTTCTGAAATCACGGCAAACATTTTTTCACCCAATCTGGATGATTCTCTGTGGTAGTGATCAGTTCACTAAGTCAACTTGGCTTCCCAATTTTCACTCTTCTAGGTTGAAGCGTTCGTTTCCAGTAAGAGTTTGAATTTTTAGGTTTCACTCTGTTTTCTCCTATATAGATAGATGTGTTGGGAACTCTAAATGAAACACGGTTTGTGCTAGCTCTTTGAAAATTGACAAAATAAATAGTTCTAAGTTCTGTCTCTAAGGTTTGTTTCCTCTTGAAGCAGCCCTAAGCAGAGACTGCCTAAAGACATTTTCATTGGAAAGGGGTGCCAAGCGTCCAAAAGTACTGGTTTTCTGAAATCTCGGCAAACATTTTTTCACCCAATATTGATGATTCTCTGTGGTAGTGACCAGTTCACTAAGCCCACTTGGCTGCCAAATTTTCACTCTTCTAGGTTGAAGCGTGTGTTTCCAGTAAGACTTTGAATTTTTAGGTTTCACTGTGTTTTCTCCTATATAGATAGATGGGTTGGGAACTCTAAATGAAACACGGCTTGTGCTAGCTCTTTGAAAATTGACAAAATAAAGTAGATTTAGGTTCTGTCTCTATGGTTTGTTTCCTCTTGAAGCAGCCCTAAGCAGAGCCTGCCTAAAGAATTTTCATTCGAAAGGTGTGCCAAGCGTCCAAAAGTACTGGTTTTCTGATATCTCGGCAAACATTTTTTCACCCAATATTGATGATTCTCTGTGGTAATGATCAGTTCACTAAGTCCACTTGGCTGCCCAATTTTCACTCTTCTAGGTTGAAGCGTTCGATTCCAGTAAGAGTTTGAGTTTTTAGGTTTCACTCTGTTTTCTCCTATATAGATAGATGTTTTGGGAACTCTAAATGAAACACGGTTTGTGCTAGCTCTTTGAAAATTGACAAAATAGAGTGGTTTTAGGTTCTGTCTCCATGGTTTGTTTTTTCTTGAAGCAGCCCTAACTAGAGACTGCCTAAGTACACTTTCATTGGAAAGGTGTGCCAAGCGTCCAAAAGCACTGGTTTTCTGAAATGTCGGCAAACATTTTTTCACCCAATCTTGATGATTCTCTGTGGTAATGATCAGTTCACTAAGCCCACTTGGCTGCCCAATATTCACTCTTCTAGGTTGAAGCGTTCGTTTCCAATAAGAGTTTGAATTTTTAGGTTTCACTCTGTTTTCTCCTATATAGATAGATGTGTTGGGAACTCTAAATGAAACACGGTTTGTGCTAGCTCTTTGAAAATTGACAAAATAAAGTAGTTTTAGGTTCTGTCTCAAAGGTTGTTTCCTCTTGAAGCAGCCCTAAGCAGAGCCTGCCTAAAGACATTTTCATTGGAAAGGTGTGCCAAGCGTCCAAAAGTACTGGTTTTCTGAAATCTCGGCAAACCTTTTTTCACCCAATCTTGATGAGACATTGTGGTAGTGATCAGTTCACTAAGTCCACTTGGCTGCCCAATTTTCACTCTTCTAGGTTGAAGCGTTCGTTTCCAATAAGAGTTTGAATTTTTAGGTTTCACTCTGTTTTTTCCTATATAGATAGATGTGTTGGGAACTCTAAATGAAACACGGTTTGTGCTAGCTCTTTGAAAATTGACAAAATAAAGTAGTTTTAGGTTCTGTCTCTATGGTTTGTTTCCTCTTGAAGCAGCCCTAACTGGAGACTGCCTAAATACACTTTCATTGGAAACGTGTGCCAAGCGTCCAAAAGTACTGGTTTTCTGAAATCACGGCAAACATTTTTTCACCCAATCTGGATGATTCTCTGTGGTAGTGATCAGTTCACTAAGTCAACTTGGCTTCCCAATTTTCACTCTTCTAGGTTGAAGCGTTCGTTTCCAGTAAGAGTTTGAATTTTTAGGTTTCACTCTGTTTTCTCCTATATAGATAGATGTGTTGGGAACTCTAAATGAAACACGGTTTGTGCTAGCTCTTTGAAAATTGACAAAATAAAGTAGTTTTAGGTTCTGTCTCTATGGTTTGTTTCCTCTTGAAGCAGCCCTAACTGGAGACTGCCTAAATACACTTTCATTGGAAACGTGTGCCAAGCGTCCAAAAGTACTGGTTTTCTGAAATCACGGCAAACATTTTTTCACCCAATCTGGATGATTCTCTGTGGTAGTGATCAGTTCACTAAGTCAACTTGGCTTCCCAATTTTCACTCTTCTAGGTTGAAGCGTTCGTTTCCAGTAAGAGTTTGAATTTTTAGGTTTCACTCTGTTTTCTCCTATATAGATAGATGTGTTGGGAACTCTAAATGAAACACGGTTTGTGCTAGCTCTTTGAAAATTGACAAAATAAATAGTTCTAAGTTCTGTCTCTAAGGTTTGTTTCCTCTTGAAGCAGCCCTAAGCAGAGACTGCCTAAAGACATTTTCATTGGAAAGGGGTGCCAAGCGTCCAAAAGTACTGGTTTTCTGAAATCTCGGCAAACATTTTTTCACCCAATATTGATGATTCTCTGTGGTAGTGACCAGTTCACTAAGCCCACTTGGCTGCCAAATTTTCACTCTTCTAGGTTGAAGCGTGTGTTTCCAGTAAGACTTTGAATTTTTAGGTTTCACTGTGTTTTCTCCTATATAGATAGATGGGTTGGGAACTCTAAATGAAACACGGCTTGTGCTAGCTCTTTGAAAATTGACAAAATAAAGTAGATTTAGGTTCTGTCTCTATGGTTTGTTTCCTCTTGAAGCAGCCCTAAGCAGAGCCTGCCTAAAGAATTTTCATTGGAAAGGTGTGCCAAGCGTCCAAAAGTACTGGTTTTCTGAAATCTCGGCAAACATTTTTTCACCCAATATTGATGATTCTCTGTGGTAATGATCAGTTCACTAAGTCCACTTGGCTGCCCAATTTTCACTCTTCTAGGTTGAAGCGTTCGTTTCCAGTAAGAGTTTGAATTTTTAGGTTTCACTCTGTTTTCTCCTATATAGATAGATGTGTTGGGAACTCTAAATGAAACACGGTTTGTGCTAGCTCTTTGAAAATTGACAAAATAAATAGTTCTAAGTTCTGTCTCTAAGGTTTGTTTCCTCTTGAAGCAGCCCTAAGCAGAGCCTGCCTAAAGACATTTTCATTGGAAAGGTGTGCCAAGCGTCCAAAAGTACTGGTTTTCTGAAATCTCGGCAAACCTTTTTCACCCAATCTTGATGAGACATTGTGGTAGTGATCAGTTCACTAAGTCCACTTGGCTGCCCAATTTTCACTCTTCTAGGTTGAAGCGTTCGATTCCAGTAAGAGTTTGAGTTTTTAGGTTTCACTCTGTTTTCTCCTATATAGATAGATGTTTTGGGAACTCTAAATGAAACACGGTTTGTGCTAGCTCTTTGAAAATTGACAAAATAGAGTGGTTTTAGGTTCTGTCTCCATGGTTTGTTTTTTCTTGAAGCAGCCCTAACTAGAGACTGCCTAAGTACACTTTCATTGGAAAGGTGTGCCAAGCGTCCAAAAGCACTGGTTTTCTGAAATGTCGGCAAACATTTTTTCACCCAATCTTGATGATTCTCTGTGGTAATGATCAGTTCACTAAGCCCACTTGGCTGCCCAATATTCACTCTTCTAGGTTGAAGCGTTCGTTTCCAATAAGAGTTTGAATTTTTAGGTTTCACTCTGTTTTCTCCTATATAGATAGATGTGTTGGGAACTCTAAATGAAACACGGTTTGTGCTAGCTCTTTGAAAATTGACAAAATAAAGTAGTTTTAGGTTCTGTCTCAAAGGTTGTTTCCTCTTGAAGCAGCCGTAAGCAGAGCCTGCCTAAAGACATTTTCATTGGAAAGGTGTGCCAAGCGTCCAAAAGTACTGGTTTTCTGAAATCTCGGCAAACCTTTTTTCACCCAATCTTGATGAGACATTGTGGTAGTGATCAGTTCACTAAGTCCACTTGGCTGCCCAATTTTCACTCTTCTAGGTTGAAGCGTTCGTTTCCAATAAGAGTTTGAATTTTTAGGTTTCACTCTGTTTTTTCCTATATAGATAGATGTGTTGGGAACTCTAAATGAAACACGGTTTGTGCTAGCTCTTTGAAAATTGACAAAATAAAGTAGTTTTAGGTTCTGTCTCTATGGTTTGTTTCCTCTTGAAGCAGCCCTAACTGGAGACTGCCTAAATACACTTTCATTGGAAACGTGTGCCAAGCGTCCAAAAGTACTGGTTTTCTGAAATCACGGCAAACATTTTTTCACCCAATCTGGATGATTCTCTGTGGTAGTGATCAGTTCACTAAGTCAACTTGGCTTCCCAATTTTCACTCTTCTAGGTTGAAGCGTTCGTTTCCAGTAAGAGTTTGAATTTTTAGGTTTCACTCTGTTTTCTCCTATATAGATAGATGTGTTGGGAACTCTAAATGAAACACGGTTTGTGCTAGCTCTTTGAAAATTGACAAAATAAATAGTTCTAAGTTCTGTCTCTAAGGTTTGTTTCCTCTTGAAGCAGCCCTAAGCAGAGACTGCCTAAAGACATTTTCATTGGAAAGGGGTGCCAAGCGTCCAAAAGTACTGGTTTTCTGAAATCTCGGCAAACATTTTTTCACCCAATATTGATGATTCTCTGTGGTAGTGACCAGTTCACTAAGCCCACTTGGCTGCCAAATTTTCACTCTTCTAGGTTGAAGCGTGTGTTTCCAGTAAGACTTTGAATTTTTAGGTTTCACTGTGTTTTCTCCTATATAGATAGATGGGTTGGGAACTCTAAATGAAACACGGCTTGTGCTAGCTCTTTGAAAATTGACAAAATAAAGTAGATTTAGGTTCTGTCTCTATGGTTTGTTTCCTCTTGAAGCAGCCCTAAGCAGAGCCTGCCTAAAGAATTTTCATTCGAAAGGTGTGCCAAGCGTCCAAAAGTACTGGTTTTCTGATATCTCGGCAAACATTTTTTCACCCAATATTGATGATTCTCTGTGGTAATGATCAGTTCACTAAGTCCACTTGGCTGCCCAATTTTCACTCTTCTAGGTTGAAGCGTTCGATTCCAGTAAGAGTTTGAGTTTTTAGGTTTCACTCTGTTTTCTCCTATATAGATAGATGTTTTGGGAACTCTAAATGAAACACGGTTTGTGCTAGCTCTTTGAAAATTGACAAAATAGAGTGGTTTTAGGTTCTGTCTCCATGGTTTGTTTTTTCTTGAAGCAGCCCTAACTAGAGACTGCCTAAGTACACTTTCATTGGAAAGGTGTGCCAAGCGTCCAAAAGCACTGGTTTTCTGAAATGTCGGCAAACATTTTTTCACCCAATCTTGATGATTCTCTGTGGTAATGATCAGTTCACTAAGCCCACTTGGCTGCCCAATATTCACTCTTCTAGGTTGAAGCGTTCGTTTCCAATAAGAGTTTGAATTTTTAGGTTTCACTCTGTTTTCTCCTATATAGATAGATGTGTTGGGAACTCTAAATGAAACACGGTTTGTGCTAGCTCTTTGAAAATTGACAAAATAAAGTAGTTTTAGGTTCTGTCTCAAAGGTTGTTTCCTCTTGAAGCAGCCCTAAGCAGAGCCTGCCTAAAGACATTTTCATTGGAAAGGTGTGCCAAGCGTCCAAAAGTACTGGTTTTCTGAAATCTCGGCAAACCTTTTTTCACCCAATCTTGATGAGACATTGTGGTAGTGATCAGTTCACTAAGTCCACTTGGCTGCCCAATTTTCACTCTTCTAGGTTGAAGCGTTCGTTTCCAATAAGAGTTTGAATTTTTAGGTTTCACTCTGTTTTTTCCTATATAGATAGATGTGTTGGGAACTCTAAATGAAACACGGTTTGTGCTAGCTCTTTGAAAATTGACAAAATAAAGTAGTTTTAGGTTCTGTCTCTATGGTTTGTTTCCTCTTGAAGCAGCCCTAACTGGAGACTGCCTAAATACACTTTCATTGGAAACGTGTGCCAAGCGTCCAAAAGTACTGGTTTTCTGAAATCACGGCAAACATTTTTTCACCCAATCTGGATGATTCTCTGTGGTAGTGATCAGTTCACTAAGTCAACTTGGCTTCCCAATTTTCACTCTTCTAGGTTGAAGCGTTCGTTTCCAGTAAGAGTTTGAATTTTTAGGTTTCACTCTGTTTTCTCCTATATAGATAGATGTGTTGGGAACTCTAAATGAAACACGGTTTGTGCTAGCTCTTTGAAAATTGACAAAATAAAGTAGTTTTAGGTTCTGTCTCTATGGTTTGTTTCCTCTTGAAGCAGCCCTAACTGGAGACTGCCTAAATACACTTTCATTGGAAACGTGTGCCAAGCGTCCAAAAGTACTGGTTTTCTGAAATCACGGCAAACATTTTTTCACCCAATCTGGATGATTCTCTGTGGTAGTGATCAGTTCACTAAGTCAACTTGGCTTCCCAATTTTCACTCTTCTAGGTTGAAGCGTTCGTTTCCAGTAAGAGTTTGAATTTTTAGGTTTCACTCTGTTTTCTCCTATATAGATAGATGTGTTGGGAACTCTAAATGAAACACGGTTTGTGCTAGCTCTTTGAAAATTGACAAAATAAATAGTTCTAAGTTCTGTCTCTAAGGTTTGTTTCCTCTTGAAGCAGCCCTAAGCAGAGACTGCCTAAAGACATTTTCATTGGAAAGGGGTGCCAAGCGTCCAAAAGTACTGGTTTTCTGAAATCTCGGCAAACATTTTTTCACCCAATATTGATGATTCTCTGTGGTAGTGACCAGTTCACTAAGCCCACTTGGCTGCCAAATTTTCACTCTTCTAGGTTGAAGCGTGTGTTTCCAGTAAGACTTTGAATTTTTAGGTTTCACTGTGTTTTCTCCTATATAGATAGATGGGTTGGGAACTCTAAATGAAACACGGCTTGTGCTAGCTCTTTGAAAATTGACAAAATAAAGTAGATTTAGGTTCTGTCTCTATGGTTTGTTTCCTCTTGAAGCAGCCCTAAGCAGAGCCTGCCTAAAGAATTTTCATTGGAAAGGTGTGCCAAGCGTCCAAAAGTACTGGTTTTCTGAAATCTCGGCAAACATTTTTTCACCCAATATTGATGATTCTCTGTGGTAATGATCAGTTCACTAAGTCCACTTGGCTGCCCAATTTTCACTCTTCTAGGTTGAAGCGTTCGTTTCCAGTAAGAGTTTGAATTTTTAGGTTTCACTCTGTTTTCTCCTATATAGATAGATGTGTTGGGAACTCTAAATGAAACACGGTTTGTGCTAGCTCTTTGAAAATTGACAAAATAAATAGTTCTAAGTTCTGTCTCTAAGGTTTGTTTCCTCTTGAAGCAGCCCTAAGCAGAGCCTGCCTAAAGACATTTTCATTGGAAAGGTGTGCCAAGCGTCCAAAAGTACTGGTTTTCTGAAATCTCGGCAAACCTTTTTCACCCAATCTTGATGAGACATTGTGGTAGTGATCAGTTCACTAAGTCCACTTGGCTGCCCAATTTTCACTCTTCTAGGTTGAAGCGTTCGATTCCAGTAAGAGTTTGAGTTTTTAGGTTTCACTCTGTTTTCTCCTATATAGATAGATGTTTTGGGAACTCTAAATGAAACACGGTTTGTGCTAGCTCTTTGAAAATTGACAAAATAGAGTGGTTTTAGGTTCTGTCTCCATGGTTTGTTTTTTCTTGAAGCAGCCCTAACTAGAGACTGCCTAAGTACACTTTCATTGGAAAGGTGTGCCAAGCGTCCAAAAGCACTGGTTTTCTGAAATGTCGGCAAACATTTTTTCACCCAATCTTGATGATTCTCTGTGGTAATGATCAGTTCACTAAGCCCACTTGGCTGCCCAATATTCACTCTTCTAGGTTGAAGCGTTCGTTTCCAATAAGAGTTTGAATTTTTAGGTTTCACTCTGTTTTCTCCTATATAGATAGATGTGTTGGGAACTCTAAATGAAACACGGTTTGTGCTAGCTCTTTGAAAATTGACAAAATAAAGTAGTTTTAGGTTCTGTCTCAAAGGTTGTTTCCTCTTGAAGCAGCCGTAAGCAGAGCCTGCCTAAAGACATTTTCATTGGAAAGGTGTGCCAAGCGTCCAAAAGTACTGGTTTTCTGAAATCTCGGCAAACCTTTTTTCACCCAATCTTGATGAGACATTGTGGTAGTGATCAGTTCACTAAGTCCACTTGGCTGCCCAATTTTCACTCTTCTAGGTTGAAGCGTTCGTTTCCAATAAGAGTTTGAATTTTTAGGTTTCACTCTGTTTTTTCCTATATAGATAGATGTGTTGGGAACTCTAAATGAAACACGGTTTGTGCTAGCTCTTTGAAAATTGACAAAATAAAGTAGTTTTAGGTTCTGTCTCTATGGTTTGTTTCCTCTTGAAGCAGCCCTAACTGGAGACTGCCTAAATACACTTTCATTGGAAACGTGTGCCAAGCGTCCAAAAGTACTGGTTTTCTGAAATCACGGCAAACATTTTTTCACCCAATCTGGATGATTCTCTGTGGTAGTGATCAGTTCACTAAGTCAACTTGGCTTCCCAATTTTCACTCTTCTAGGTTGAAGCGTTCGTTTCCAGTAAGAGTTTGAATTTTTAGGTTTCACTCTGTTTTCTCCTATATAGATAGATGTGTTGGGAACTCTAAATGAAACACGGTTTGTGCTAGCTCTTTGAAAATTGACAAAATAAAGTAGTTTTAGGTTCTGTCTCTATGGTTTGTTTCCTCTTGAAGCAGCCCTAACTGGAGACTGCCTAAATACACTTTCATTGGAAACGTGTGCCAAGCGTCCAAAAGTACTGGTTTTCTGAAATCACGGCAAACATTTTTTCACCCAATCTGGATGATTCTCTGTGGTAGTGATCAGTTCACTAAGTCAACTTGGCTTCCCAATTTTCACTCTTCTAGGTTGAAGCGTTCGTTTCCAGTAAGAGTTTGAATTTTTAGGTTTCACTCTGTTTTCTCCTATATAGATAGATGTGTTGGGAACTCTAAATGAAACACGGTTTGTGCTAGCTCTTTGAAAATTGACAAAATAAATAGTTCTAAGTTCTGTCTCTAAGGTTTGTTTCCTCTTGAAGCAGCCCTAAGCAGAGACTGCCTAAAGACATTTTCATTGGAAAGGGGTGCCAAGCGTCCAAAAGTACTGGTTTTCTGAAATCTCGGCAAACATTTTTTCACCCAATATTGATGATTCTCTGTGGTAGTGACCAGTTCACTAAGCCCACTTGGCTGCCAAATTTTCACTCTTCTAGGTTGAAGCGTGTGTTTCCAGTAAGACTTTGAATTTTTAGGTTTCACTGTGTTTTCTCCTATATAGATAGATGGGTTGGGAACTCTAAATGAAACACGGCTTGTGCTAGCTCTTTGAAAATTGACAAAATAAAGTAGATTTAGGTTCTGTCTCTATGGTTTGTTTCCTCTTGAAGCAGCCCTAAGCAGAGCCTGCCTAAAGAATTTTCATTGGAAAGGTGTGCCAAGCGTCCAAAAGTACTGGTTTTCTGAAATCTCGGCAAACATTTTTTCACCCAATATTGATGATTCTCTGTGGTAATGATCAGTTCACTAAGTCCACTTGGCTGCCCAATTTTCACTCTTCTAGGTTGAAGCGTTCGTTTCCAGTAAGAGTTTGAATTTTTAGGTTTCACTCTGTTTTCTCCTATATAGATAGATGTGTTGGGAACTCTAAATGAAACACGGTTTGTGCTAGCTCTTTGAAAATTGACAAAATAAATAGTTCTAAGTTCTGTCTCTAAGGTTTGTTTCCTCTTGAAGCAGCCCTAAGCAGAGCCTGCCTAAAGACATTTTCATTGGAAAGGTGTGCCAAGCGTCCAAAAGTACTGGTTTTCTGAAATCTCGGCAAACCTTTTTCACCCAATCTTGATGAGACATTGTGGTAGTGATCAGTTCACTAAGTCCACTTGGCTGCCCAATTTTCACTCTTCTAGGTTGAAGCGTTCGATTCCAGTAAGAGTTTGAGTTTTTAGGTTTCACTCTGTTTTCTCCTATATAGATAGATGTTTTGGGAACTCTAAATGAAACACGGTTTGTGCTAGCTCTTTGAAAATTGACAAAATAGAGTGGTTTTAGGTTCTGTCTCCATGGTTTGTTTTTTCTTGAAGCAGCCCTAACTAGAGACTGCCTAAGTACACTTTCATTGGAAAGGTGTGCCAAGCGTCCAAAAGCACTGGTTTTCTGAAATGTCGGCAAACATTTTTTCACCCAATCTTGATGATTCTCTGTGGTAATGATCAGTTCACTAAGCCCACTTGGCTGCCCAATATTCACTCTTCTAGGTTGAAGCGTTCGTTTCCAATAAGAGTTTGAATTTTTAGGTTTCACTCTGTTTTCTCCTATATAGATAGATGTGTTGGGAACTCTAAATGAAACACGGTTTGTGCTAGCTCTTTGAAAATTGACAAAATAAAGTAGTTCTAAGTTCTGTCTCAAAGGTTGTTTCCTCTTGAAGCAGCCCTAAGCAGAGCCTGCCTAAAGACATTTTCATTGGAAAGGTGTGCCAAGCGTCCAAAAGTACTGGTTTTCTGAAATCTCGGCAAACCTTTTTTCACCCAATCTTGATGAGACATTGTGGTAGTGATCAGTTCACTAAGTCCACTTGGCTGCCCAATTTTCACTCTTCTAGGTTGATGCGTTCGTTTCCAATAAGAGTTTGAATTTTTAGGTTTCACTCTGTTTTTTCCTATATAGATAGATGTGTTGGGAACTCTAAATGAAACACGGTTTGTGCTAGCTCTTTGAAAATTGACAAAATAAAGTAGTTTTAGGTTCTGTCTCTATGGTTTGTTTCC